>NC_072018.1:9375580-9410580 GCF_027791375.1 Indicator indicator | reverse complement strand
GGAACTCTTCTGCAAAAGACAATGGAAAGATAGTGAAGACCCAGTTAAGGCCATTTTCAGGCCAGAACTTCTTGAAATTGCCATCTCTACTGTATTATATTTCATGTAGATCTTGGCTTCTGAACACAAACACATATTTTCTTATTATTTATGCTCATTTTGAAAATAAAAGTGAAAATCAATCCTTTAATACTTCATCCAAGATAAGTCACTTTGGTTTTGCCTTACTTCAGGCAGGCAGGATTACTCCTGATTTGCTTTAATATAGTTTCACCTACAGTCTCACCCTCATACAGATCATACAAAGCCCCATCATCCCTGTATCCCTGAGCACCCCACTGTGGTGTGCACACTGGATATCACACAGCAGACTGTGCCACTTTTCAGGTGGTGAAAGTCACAGCTCAGACCACAGCGCATACCAGTAACCACTTGCAAGAACAAGCATAAGAGGGACATAAAATATGATCATTTGGGAACTTTCAGCAAAGTTCATTCTTGAATATTAACTCATTTATCTGATGCTATTAAAAATAATTTTTAAAAAAATCAACATAAGCTGGTAGGGTAAAAGCTATTACGGAAAATAGCTTTCATATTCTCTGTACCACTCCCTTACAAAGCAAAGCACTTGTATTGTACACTGCAGCCTGCGTAAGGACAGAGACAATAGCTTTTCATGCACATTTTATCAGGATTAGAACTGCTGCACCATATATAGAAATGTGTGATAAGTGCATTATCAGAATTATGACTGTATTTTAATCACAGTGTAAAAACCTCACAGAACATCCCTCTACAAGGCAGGCAAACTCAATAATGCTCAAATCTTCAATATGAATTTTGAGCCCTCCATGATTGTTTGAGTGGGTTCAAAATTAAGTAAAATGAGTTTATCTATCCCTATTTCTATAATAATACTTAGCACTTAGCACTTTTCATCTTCAAAGCACTTTACAAACATTAACTAATTAACTATTAATTGGTAAATTTGAAAAGGTTGATAGGTGAGGTGAGTTTCGGATAAGACCCAGCAATACGGATGTTTAGTTTATCTGTGAATTACTTAATCATTAGTGAATCATAGAAGTTAGAAATGGAAAAGACCTATAGGGTCACTCTGTCCATCCTGCTGCCATTACAGGATTTTCCCGTACAATATATTCTCAAGTGCTTTGTCTAGTTTAATTAGAAATTATCCAAGCAATGGGGTTTCCACCATTTCCCTTGGGATATTCCTCCTTAGTCTAACATATCCTTCCGTTAGGAGGCTTCAATGTTTAACTTAAGTTTTTCCTTGCCATTTCATCACATCATTTCTATTTATGCCCTCTCAGATCACTTCAAATAATTCCAATGCAGTTTGATGACGTGCATAATTTTTTCCCTTTTCTCCTCCCTGGTGTCTGGCTCAGAGCCACCAAATACTGTAAAGTGTTTACTCCTGAAAAGAGAAAAGCTACTTTTTGCTGTCACTGAAAGCCAGTTCCAGCCTAAGCTGTGTTCTAGGTGAAACCACCTCAATTCGCTTTCATTTCGAAGCTGGATTCCAACGTGCTTTGAACTCAGGTATCAGCCTGGACAAATCTCTCCCCTACTATGACCAGCCCTACTCTTTGTCCACATAATTTATGCAGACTTATGTAAGCTTCTCAGAGTACCTAAAGTGATTCTCTTTGCATTGTCCCTGAAACCCACTCAGTGAACACATGGCACTTCAGCCATGAATCAACCTTGGTCTAGCACCGAGCCTAAGCACCTGCTTCTTTTTGTTCAGAGAAACAATTCTTTTCAATCAAGAGGTCCCAGAAGATAGCCCGAAAAGAACCTGTTGCCAAGACAAATTGAGGTGTGCTGCTGAGAACTGAAGTAGAGCTGAAGAATTAGACAAATCGTTATGGTATAAAGTTATACTAATGCGTGCTTGGTACCCAAAGTTTTAAACCAAAATGACACAATGCACCCCATCATTTCTTCACATCTTTGGCACACTCAGGATTCATGGGTTCTTCTACCACCTCTGATGCTAAAACTGCTCTCTTTTCTCTCTGAACATCCTGTTTTCCTGTCTGTCACCTCCTAAAGGCCATTTGCATGATTCTCCAGATCCTGAATTAATATTGTTAGGCTTCATGGCTACCTTACATATTATATGCTCATTTTGCTAGGGCCAGTCAGCTGGACATGGGTACACTTTCAATCTGAAGAAACCCATGGTTCCCTCATGTCACCAGCCTCCTACATCACATAATATCACATACAAGATTCCATGCCCTGGATTCAGAGGAAGATGCGAGATCTAACTACATCCTTTGGTCTATTTAAAACCCATGTTCAAATTATCTGGATTGCTGAAACAGCATCATAGGTCTTCACCAAAGACAATTATGCCTGATAACTTGTTCAGATGATCCATACCACATAAGACAAGGATGACTGGAATTTGGGACCTTTTTTTCCCCTATTTCCTAATGTAAGATCATTGTGGTGAAAATCTAAATAAACTCCAGCTATATAATGAACAAAGACAAACATCTGCCACTTGAGTGATTTCCCTTAAGACTATCTAACAGATCACTTCTGGCCAGTTCACTGCAACAAAAATAAAGACGAGTATTTAAAATTCTAGAAATAAACAAACAAAAGTAAATATACTTGACCTGAGGCACTCAGATGAGAAGCTGAGTCAAGATGTTTTACTTCATTATGACCCAGATAAAACTGATGAAAATTTTTACAAGATTGCATTGAGGGCCCCATCTACAGAAGTGCCTGGACTATCCATGATACCTCAGAGAGAGATTTACTGGGTGATGGACTGAAAGAATGAAACAAGACTTTCGAGACTGTGCTAATTCCTCCAGCACAGAAAGCTCCACATACATAAAGGAAAACCTGAAACTGTTTCCTCAAAGGACCTGAAAAGTTCTTCCACATGTGCTACAAGTCGCTTTTCACCATCAGTAATCGAATTCCAAGTCTGTACCAACTGGAATCCAAACTTTGAAGGCTCTCTTTGCTCTAAAGGAGATACATTTTCAATCCAGCAGAAAGGAATAATAAAAAAAAAAAAAATAAATAAAGGGAGTTAGTTCTTCTACAAAATAAGCCAATTAATTTTGTTATAACAACATGCAAAACAGCAGAAGTTTGAAGATGTATCAGCAATTGTTCTAAGTATTCATAGTCCTCAGTTCAGTATTTACCTGGAGGGACAATACTTGCTTCATAGAAGCCCATCTGCCTATCATTTTTCCAGCTTCTGCTACTTAAAAAGTAGTCAATTTGACTTTTATTTTTCAAATCTTCTCCTTTCTTGTGCACCACAGAGGCACATAGCTAACAGTATTAAATACAGACAATTCAACTACAAGCGATTAGCATTTTTATTTCATTTCTTAATTTGAAGGGAAATTATCTAGGAAAAAAAATTTTGAAAGAGACTAAGCATATATAGAAATAAACTTCAGTGCTTTTCTGCCAAAAAATTCTCTCTGACACTAGGGGTAGGGTTTTATAAAGCAGTTAGTGATGTCTGGGTTCTTTGTTTGAAACGCCATTTGAGAAGAGGCTACATGCAGCCCATGTGAAAATTATGCTCCTTCCACACCAGGCATCTAGAAAAAGATGCAATCAAACCCAGTGGTTGCTTGACTGCACAAAAAAAAAAAAAATCATCTTTTCATAAGCCAAAATAGTTTAATGGCATTTTAGTCACATGTGAACACAGGTGGAAGAGTCTAGCTAAATTTTTTCAAACTGGTAACAGGGATAAAATTACACTCATATATAATTAATACACACCCAGTCATTTTTAAAGATATTTTTCAGGCAGACATTCAAAGAGCTGAGTTTTGATTTGCACTGCTGCTAAAACATTTCCCAGAGACATGTGTGTCTAAGTATGCATGCCTGTGTGAGGGGAAAAAACTTACACATTGCTCAAAATAAGAAAAAAATCCCCTAAATGTCACTGTATACACTTGAATAACATAATTTGACAAGTGGCCAGAAACCTCACAAACAGCCCTCTGAAGCATGTAGGACATGTGAGGTTGCTCTCACAACCATTAATTACTCATATGGGCCTATCGCCTCCCAAATCCGAACTTCTGATTTGGTCAGGTCACCTGTAAATTGAACAAATCCTTGTATGTACTCGTTGTATACACTTCATAAAACCCATCCCATTACTTGGCACCAAGGGGAGCGACTTCAGGCTTCAGAAGGTGGAGAGGATCCCTACCACAACAGCTCTGGCTGAGCCACACCAGAGGGTCATGGTGCAGATGCTCATGTGTCATGTCCTCACATTGTTACTTCTATCAGTGGATGGGACCAACTCTCAACATTTTTTTTTTCCTCCCCTGAAAATCAAAAAGCAGTTCATGAGTTGGTCGAGAGCCAGCAAAAATGAATAGTAATGAGCCAATTTCAATAGAAATAGGCTCATTACCATGCCAGCGGCTGATAAAACCAAATGCTCTCAATTCTCTCCAGCAAACGAGGTGCTGGAGGCAGTGTCCATCCTTCTGCCTGCAGGAAACAGCTCACCATTTCAAAATTAAAAGAATCAAAATACAAGTTGGAGTTTATTTCTACATTCATACCTCCATCTCCCTGCAGGGTTGTTTCTAGCCAGCTGCCAAAAAAGCTCAGATACTGCTCAAAGTCTTTTTCTTGAAAAGAGAAAAAAAGATATATATGTATTTTCTGTACATTGTTCACTCCCTGAATGGTAATGGGAAATCCTGTGTAAATTCCAGCAAAAATAGACAGTCTAAGTAGCTTCTTTGAATTCAGCACATTTCTCCGCACACAACGGGAGGCTACAGGTATTCTTCAGTGTCAGAAACCTACTTGCAGTTTCTTGATTGAAAAATAAAAAAAAATTTAAAAAGTTAAAAAAATCCCCACATCAATTCTAAATTAAACCCCTTACTAAGCAAACATTAGCCTCCCAAACCAAACCCCCTAAACTAAAACCCTAAATCAAGAAAAAATATAAACCTCTCAAGTCATATAATCACCACAAAATGACAGAAAGGTGTTGATAAACGAATTACAATGATTGGAGAAAATAAAGAAATGGGAAAATTAGACTTCTCGTGCTCTTAATTTCCCCATGCCAGCTGACAGTTGTAAGATACAAGGAGAGTGACTACATCCACTTCATTCTGAAGAGCTAAAATCATTTGGGTTTTACCCCAAAAGTGATTTGGACACAGGGACTATGAGCTGGAGATGGTTCCCAAGTGTCAGAGAGCACCCAAAACTCATAGAACTGAAACACATTGATTCTGTACTTGGCCTCCAGAGGAGGGACAGAGAGATGGACACCAGCACATACAGTGCATCCCTGTGCTGGCATGCTTTGCCAGTGAAAATTGGTGGAGTCTCCCACACACACACTTTCTCCTCCCAAACTTCACAGGGGAAGAAATCAAAGCCAAATTTCATGAGAAAGAGCTCAATACTGCAATAAATGGAGTATAAACACCTCCTGTCAGACACATTTTTAGTGCAGAGTAATTAGCAGGGCACGTTTTTAACCAGAGGAAATAGAACAGTCTGTAACATTACCTGGCTGCACTGATTTCTCCCGTTTCCATTTTCTGGTACACGTTCAATATTTGGTAGGCATCCCCTTTTCCAAACCTCCCTATCCCTGGTCAAGACAGTCCCCAACCAAGGCTGCCTGCTTGGTCAAGCCACCAACATTTTGCCTTCAAAAATTATTGTCATTCTGCCAGAAAATCTTGCAAGACTTTCCATTTTAGCAGCCTGAGAATTTTAACTATCCCCTCTTTGCCCTGCCAGCCATTTAAGCCCTGCAACTACAAGCCAGATGAGTAGAGTACATCATCTGTAAACTCGACTTGCCTAGTCAGGGGATCTGGGGGGCTTTCTACAGCACTGAAATAGAGCCTTTTAACACTGAACGGTGCAAATTGTCCACTAGGGACAACTTCAAACGTCTCTACAATGCATATTTCGCAGTGCTTACTGGCTGGCTCCAGCTGAGCTGCTACTACTTATTTAGAAGCCTACAAAAACTATTTTATAGATTTTATTTTGCTAGAGTAAATATTAAGTTTTAAATACATTAAGAAAAATCAGGGCAGGAAGAGAAGCAGATTAAATAAACCTTTCAGAGAGACTATTTACTTTGTATTTATATTTTTTTTAAGGAACTCCTTTCCCTGAGGTCAAGACACTGACATTTTAGTACACACAGACTTTAAAAATGAGACTGCTCGCTCTCCCACACACGCTTAGTGAAGGCAGCTCCTTTTGTTAATATTAAACTTTTCTATCTGGTATAACACTGGCTGATACAGTAAAGCGGCGATAGTCTTATTATTCAAGCACTGCTCAGATAAATTATCTACACTAATTCTGGAGCCAAAGTTGTCTAGTTCCAGCTGGTGTTGCTTAGATCTGTCTGAAGTCATTAGGAATTAGTGGAAAACTCTTTTTTCAGAGTCCAGACCTGACCCCTTCTTGTCCCCAGAACATCTATGTGTGTATGCTCACATGCATACAAAATACATCCTCATTGCTGATCCACTTTCATCAAGGTTTACTGAGAATATTTTGGCTTGTGGGGTGTTTTTCCCCCTTAATCTCTTCTCTTTGCTTGTCATTGTCTGTGGAAGGTAATACACCCTAACTCAGTATCACCCATACTTCAAAGACAAGAGGAAAAGGTAGCTGTAACTAATACATGCAGAGATACCCTTCTTCAGCAATGGGATTTGGGGGCTGAATCTGTCTCTGCACAGATAGGAATGATGATGTAACCCAGACTTTCCCCAGACTCCCTCTGCAACCCTTTGCACTATTCATACTTGTACACATGCCTCAGACGTGCACATATAAAGATGTTTTCTCCTGGCGTTGCCTGATGCAGATGTTTACACACGGTATTAGCACAGAAAATACTGAGCAGCAGCCCCTCTTCAAGCAAATTATAAACCTCAACTGCTCCATACTATGCACGTCTTCAGGCCCAATTAGAGTTGACAGCATCCATAGCGCCAGAGAGCTGGTCCCATGTGATCTTCGATGTCTTCGTTCAACCTGCACATACACATTTTATTGTCTTGCACAGTCAGGTTCTGAAAAGATCCCTGAGATCACTTAACTCACCTTCTTGCCAGCACAGGCTGTTGCCCTACAATTCATTCCTCATTAGATCACCCAGTCTGGTTTTAAATGCCTCTCAGTTAAGTTTTAGTCAAAAACAAGGCATTTGGCTCTGTTCAAGAGTAAATGGATCAAATCCTAGGGTCTGCACACAGTCCAGGTGATCAAAGGGTCCCTACAGAGCTTCAGGTTTGTGAGTGTAAGAGGCAGCAGAGCCTCCACCACTTCATCCTGACAGTGAATCAGCAACCTCAGACATGTCCACTAGGGGAATTTTCTTCTCACTATTTGGTAATTTCATCTGGACTTCTCTAACTTACCTTCACTTTTCTTTCCCCCTTTGCTCTCTTCAATCACACTGTACCCACACCTTTACTTCATCAACCATGTCATTTGGCTCCCAGTGTCATTCACATGAAGCCTCAACATGTTCAGGCATTTTTTTTCCTGTAACACTTCAATGCAAGCTCCCATCACCCCACAATGTTCTCAAGGCTTTACTGGAGGCTCTGGTGGCTGCAAGATTTTTCCACATGAAATCTGTTATTGTCATTTACTCATGTTTCTCATCTTTCAGTCAGCATTTCATATTTGCAGCTCCTCCTTATTTGGTATCATCTGTGAGTATTTTCCTCATTCCGGATCATTAATGAAGATGTTAATTAACACGAGACTTCATGCTGTGGCAACTCACCAGAAGCCTCTTTGCAGCTCCACATCTCTCTGCCCAGCTTTTGCCTTTGTTTCTGGTCACTCCACCAGTTTTGGGGGCACAGAGAAGAATTCACACTCCCCCGGAAGTCAGAGAGATGGCACAAATGCTGTTGAGAGGATTTGTGAATGCCTCCTCCTGCCTTCACCAGGCCTCTGGTAAAGTGTCCCTTCGCTCTCCTCCAGCTTGCTTCCCAGTTTGTCCATCTGTAGAATGGGGACGATTAGACAGGTAGGGTGGGATGAAAGCACAGAAACTGATGTATGACATGATGCAGGAGCGCAAAGTGATGGTGGCAGCATTGCTGCTAGCTTCTCCGATAAAATACCCATCTCTATATTCCTTGAGTAAACAAGAGCCTTAATCCCCACACACACAAAATTAAGCAGGAGGTAAACTTGCAGATGAGGTTTAAAGCGAGAAGACAGACCAGAGCAATAGGCCAGGAAACCAGGCCCATACACACGTGTGAAGGCATGCCTGGGCATATGTATGTATTAGGAACTGTTGATTACCCATTGTGATTAAGAGGTTATTAACACTAATAAAAACATTACAATTTGCTTAGGTTTCCCAGGAAGCCTTGCCTAAAAGAGCCCACCAGCTCCCTCAAAATGTTTCCTTACTCCAAACTGGTTTGTATCAGCCTGTTCACAGACACAGATTTCTCCCCAGATAAGACCTGCTCCAGCCATGCTGTTTTCCCAGCACAAAGCAGTTTGCTTTCACCTCTTAAAGAGGTAAACTCTCTTTAGGGATGCAAGACTTCAGCAGAACTAAACCCTTTTAAAACAGCTCCAGCAGCATCCTAGCTGCATCTCTCCCACTAATTATAAAAAAGCATCTTGTAAGAGAAGCCCTTAATGAAGACGTCTAAATAATGTTATTTCTACAGACAGAGAAAGCTCACAGGCGTGCCACAGCCTGAAACCAGCTCTTTTTCAAGGAAAGATGAGCCAGGAGGGAAAGGGCAGGTCAGGAACCCGTGCTCAAGGTCGCCACTGTACAAACACCTGCTTGTTGGCAGCTCGCACCTGCGCTGCCTTGCAAACACAACAGGGCCAGCTCTATCAATATGGCCCTCTGCCCCGTGCCACGGTGGGAGGCCTGACCTCCCTTCCAACTTTAACGAAAGGCAATGAAAAGGAAGCCTTGGTTTTTTTCTACCAGCCCCAGAAGGTCAAGTTTCTTGTCTTCCTTCTGAAAAGACTAATTGGGCCTTAAAGATTGCAGGTGTCCTTCCAAGTGAGCGCAGCAGCTCATGCTCCCCACAAGCTAAAGGATGCCTGTGAAAAACAGTTTATTTATGCAACCCACCAGTTTTCACACAGATCCTTTCCAGACATGCAGAAAGAATAAAATAAGATGGAGAGCATCAGGACAGAAATTTTCCCCCGAGAGGGGCCAGCTGCCCTCCACTCTATATCAGTGGGTCAAGCATTCTAGAAGTACTACATCAGGTGTTTTTTCCATGCTGTACACCAACTAGCTCACTACTGGCATTAAGTGCCAGATATAATATATATGTAAAGGTAAACAAGCCTATTTACTTATACCCTTCCCTCCCTCCTCATTTTGTTTGGGTTTTGACTTAGCATCAAGTTTATTTAAAGTCTTAAGGCTCTACCTCTCCTCCCCATCAGTGCTTGCAGGAGCTTTTCTGCGCAGAGCTTCATCAGGGCTGGAACATGGTAGCCAAGGCCAGTGGACATTTGCACAATGTCATGTCACCAACAGCAGGGATGTGCAGTATCAGAGTAACCCACTGCAGTGGTTCCACTAAGATGTTATCTGGCCCTGCCCCAACACACACCTCAAGGAAACCCAGATGGCTTGATGAGCCATCCATCCCCTCCAATGACAGCCAATGCTCACAAGCCCTGAGCACACTGTAGTCAAGATCCAGGAATAAACAGATGAACTTTGTCCCCACACGACACTGGGGTGAGGGATGTCAGAGATCACCCCAGATTAAAGATTTTGGGTTTTCTGGATGAAGTGCACAGGAGGCAAAGTGCTGCATGAGAAGGTGATAAAGATTTTTTCTCTGTTTCATATGGAAGCTTCCCTTGTATTGCCACTTACAATGTGGCATGTCCCCCAAATTTCTAAAATATTTAAAAGGAAAAAAAAAAAGAACAAAGATACAAAGACCCTTGGAGCAGGTACTCTGTATCATTAAACCATCCAAAGACCAAGGATTCAACACATGACTTCTGTAGATCCTCCACACCCTTCTCTAAATCAGCAAGAGAAAAAGTTGCAAAAGGTTTGAGCTTTCTCTTCTTACAAGCCTGATGTTTCTGCTGCTACACAAACCCATGATTCAGCAAACACACCAAAAACTCTACAAGCATGATGAAAGATGAGCACAGACAGATCCACCTGGCTAGGACATCAGCATGGTGGTGCTGCCAGAACCTAAAGAATTATTTAACCTTCCCTTGCCTAGCAGCTAATCAAGAGCAGAGTTCCCCTGTTCGGACATCAGGGCAAACAGAGGTGGTTATCACAGCAGACCCATCACCATGGACATGGTGAAAGCCTCCTCAATTGCAGATGTAACCATCAACATCCAGACCAAGGCTTTACCACCCCTAAAAGAAAATAAACACAAGTGGCTCCTGGAGAGCTCAAGATGCTGAGGAGAGATGAAACAAATACAGACCTGTGGAGCTTCTGGGGTTGAATGTAATTTGGTGCTCACAAAGAGAAACAGCATCTGTGCTAGGAAGTGGGAATGTATTTTATATCATTGATTTTGAACACAAGCATCCAGCTAACCCTTTGTGCTCAAACAGCCAGGACATACTTTAGGGGGAAAGTTCTCCACCTGAATTGTGTGCAATATTTTAATGAGGATTAGATATAGGAGTCAAGCAGCAAACAATAAAAAAGTAAAGCCTGGGGAAAAAAATCCAGCCCTAAAGGTCCGAACGTTTTCAATCTCTCTCAATTTCAATTGAGATTGCCATCTCTCATGTCCTACCTGAATCCAGCAGCTGATAACTATTACAAAACAAATGTCGACAGGGGAGTATGTAGAAAACATCAACTAGGTAGGCAGGAGAAAAGTAGCATCTCTGAGACCCTCTCACAGAAGACAGGGTTGGCAATCAGCTGCCTTTGGATCCTACCTGCATGAGAAAGCTCCCCACCTTGTGCTAAGCATCCAGTGCTCTCCCTCTCACACCACCACAGTCCCCATCGCATGACTGACTGGCCATTTCAGGAGGACAGCCCCTTTGTCAAAGCTAAGCCTTCAAAATACTGATACAGCTAAATAAAAGAGCTTCTCTTCCCTTCTTTCCAAAGGAAAGAAAATTTAGTATGATAAACGGCCATCTTAAACCTACATAATCATTTTGACACAATGAAACAAAATTCGCTCGAGTTACTCCAGGCTCTAAACTTTGGAGCAAAAGGTGGGGGCAAATTGGCATGATTCAGCACAGCCAAAACAGACCTGCCCCAGGGAATAGGGTTGGATCCTGTCTTTCCCTTTGATACCACCTTGCTGAGTAACCTGCCTTCTGCATGCCTTCATGGCAGCTCCAAATATGACCACATTGACCAGGAAGCTCAGGAAGCTGGGATAAAAGGTAGGGATGGATCAGAAAAACATGTATTTTTAGGGCAGGCTGGATCCTCCATTTGCCAAAACAGAGAGCATTAAGTATCTCAATTTCTGCAGAAGTTTACTGCTTGTCTCTCTTTTACACACAACTTTCTCCACAAGCATCTCACCTCTAAAGAGAAAAGGAGTCTTTTGTAAACAAAACTAAGTATCTTTTCATCTCACCATTAGAGGGGGGAGGATACAAAGCAATTTAATGCCCAGATATAAGTAGGAATCACAGAACATCCAATTCTTTTCTAGGGACAAGAAAAATCCTTAGCTGAAGCAATATGCATTTTGAAGGCTAACCATATCAAAGAGTAAAATATTCAATATTGTTAATTCAGTTTCACAAAATATATTCTTAATTTTAAAATTATTTTGCTTGGAGTGGTAGTGTAGTAATAAAGTGGGTATTGACCAGTTCTTATTGATTGTGCTGTCCTCGGGCAAGGAACACTGACCTTGCTCACACTCTTATTGCTTACGCTTTCCCTGGCCGCCTTCATCTATGCCAGCTCAATAATATATTATTACTATATATTTTTAGCAAAAACTGTATGTTGCAAGGTTAGGGCTTCATAGTGATTTCCATCCCTCCACCCCTTTGCACTGCTCTGTCTTTGTGGTTCTTAAGGGAAGAAAAGATTTTGCAGCTGAGTTGCTCACAGGCTGCTGCTCACAAATACCTTTAAAGCAAGTTGCTTTGCTGAGCTGACAGAGGCCAGGCACGCCTTTACCCTCACTCTTTAATTGAAAGATTGTTCAATTGCCAGTCCTTTATGGGACCAAAATTCACTGAGTAAATATAGTCAAGGGAAGAGCTATACCTCAGGTACTTAAAAGAAAGATAACACATATTTCCAGTGAGATTAAGAATTAATAATGCAATTTAATTGTCAATCATTCTTTGGAGATAATTATAAGTGATTTGGGCTCAATTCAACATTACCTTGCACTTGAAACTGTCCTTTACACCCAGCTCAAGGTGGGATTCAGTGTTGTACAGATGTGCTGGCCCTACAAAACCACACTCCCACACCAATAAACAATACACCAAGGCAGATTTGTTCACAGCTTTTTGTCTGTTATTGACCAATTTCTATTCTGTGCCAAAAAGTGTACCAAAAGCAAAACAAAAAAATCAGCAGAAGTAGCAAAATCAGCTGCTGTTGATTTGCAGCATTTGCATGGGGAGGTATGTGGGAAGAAGTCTACAAACAGGGCTATCTCTGAGGACTCAGTGTATGAAGCAGTTTACAGATCAAGGTCCTTAGCAGACAGTTAAACTTGGCTCCTTTAGCTGACTAATTCTGTAAGCTACCTATTCTCCTCATGGGTTAACAGGAGTGATCTGGAAAACAAAACAGGATGATCTACAGTCTACCTGCAAGACACGGTGCAGCTCATTGTTGAATCAACAATGTGTATTGGTATTTGCATGTGCAGCTTGTAACTGGGAGCCAAATGTTCAATGATACTTTTGTATGAATGACATAGGGAAAAAAACCCATAATGGTGTTGCATTGTATTAGCAGCCATTGAGGGCTCTTTTGTTTAGTTTGATAATATTACATGTTTAATAAAACACTGTTGAATTTTGATTGCATCTTGTGAGTGCAGTCCTTTATCCTTTCGCCAGCTGGCTGATACAAAAGCTTACTTCCTTTTTAAAGATATTTTAATTCCCAATCTCCGTCTCTTGCTTCCTGGGTGAGCGGGAGCTGGGGGCGTGGGGAAGGCACAAAGCCTTGCCTAACACTGACCCTCTTTGGGCCAGGCACCAGGGGTCAGCCTTGGATACCTCCAGGACAAAAGGGGGGCACACTGGGAGCTGGACAGATGCAGGTGGGGGTGGGAAGGCATTGGTTGGGTTATTTATGCCTCTAAATGAGTAACAATGAGCAGCCCCAGAGTTTGGCTAATTACTTCTCTGCGTCAGCATGAGAGCGAGCAGAAACACTCACTGCATGTACAGCCCCAGCTTTTCCTGGGGATTTTTTACCCTCCAGAGGAAGCGATCAACAAGTTCAACTTGCATTAGAGCTGCATTGATCAGATTTGATTAAATCCCCAACAATGAAAAATCTCATATATTTTCCTTCATAATCAATTTACATAGAAAGTCCTGTTCTGATGCTTCAAGATGCTCAGGCTGTTTCCAGGGGCCCCTTCATAATCTGAGGTTCTGATGCCTGACCCGTGGATATCTCACATGAATCCAAGTAACATCAGTTCTCTGAAACCCCCTCTCTAACCACACCAGTAAGTTAAATTTTGCTGATGCACAGAACCTCAAGCTCAATAATCTACATTAAAAAAAAAAAAAAAAAAAAAAAAAAAAAAAAACTTAAAGTAACTCTGGAAGCCTTTGGGGTAGGGCTAGTGGGGGAATTTCCACACATGAGGCCAAGGCTAGTCCTTGCAGGTCAAAAGAGCTCAATAGTATGGGCTGAATCAGGCCCCTGTGATCTATTTCCCAACCAAAGTTGGATAAATTGTCCAGCCTGCTGCAAGCATGTTAATACAGAGTAGAAGTATCTCAGTTTAAGCACTTGGAAAGGTTGTTCCTCAGATAGCTTCTCCTTTTGCCCCCCTCCAAAATCCCAACTAGACAAATTCCCAAATTCAACAACATTTTCCTGAGACAGCAAAAAATCAGGTAAAAACACACTGTTCTCCACTTTCAGGTCTACACCATCTCACAAGCCACCCTTTTAGGGCCTATGCATAATATGTCTAGAGAAAAGAGTTGGCTGGATTATAGGAATACAAATGGATTAATTTGGGGGGGATTGGATGCGCAGCAAAATATAAGTTTGTCTTGTATTAGCATAACGGCATCATAAAAATGTAGATTCAGAGGCAGAGATTATTTGTGGTACTGTTAATATGTTGTTGCTATAGCAAAAGATATACACAATATTTACACTGTATTTGACCACATAAAACATGTCATACACAGACACAGTTTTTCATTAGATGAAAGAGAGCCAGAGGGCTCTTCATGCTGCCAGTGCTAGCACTCCCTATTTTTTCCTTATTTTTTACCTTCAAGAACAAATACAGTTTTAAACCATCATTACTGTATTTGGAACAGTTAATATTTCATATTGTGACATTGCTGCTCAGAGGTAACAGGTTTAGTTGATTACTATTTGTTTATAGTGCTGGAGAAACCTGCAATCATTGAGAACATAAAAGGATTGCAATTAGATCTATTGGTTGAGAGCTGCACTTCTCTGACCCACTGTAAAGTGCTTAGCACTATCAAAGAGATAATGCCTACTTGCAGCTGGCACATCTGTACATAATAACACCAGCTACATTGACACAACCACTAAAGACTGCCACTACCCTCTTTAACTAGAAGCAGAAAACAGATCATGCTTTTTAAGAGCGCATCAACAAAAACCCTTCCACACTTCGCCAGAATTAGCACACGCTCACTGTTACGAGAAGCTTTTCCTTTTCACTCCTGGTTCTTCAGAGAAGCCAGAGACTTGAAACAAAAGGCCAGGGACATATCCAGGCTTGGCATCAGGGAGCAGCATTTTCTCAGATTGCAAGCTTGCATCAGGGATGATTTTTTTTCCTCCTAGCTCTTTGTGGAGCAGTTTCCCAGGAATATAAATTTGAGGGAGGCTTGCATCAGGACACTATAAGGAAACCTGCTTTGGTATCATGGGGTAGGTTGACCAGGACAGGATTCCGTCTTGGTAAGTCATGGAAACCCCAACTCCTGATAACACCAACACCCATTTTAAAGGAAATACTGAAGAAACTGCTTTACTTCATCTATGAATTCAAATGTCACTCAAATTTAAGACACAAATATTTTGCTAACCTGTGGCCTGAAATGACTAAATTAATTAATTGTGACCCGAAATGGCTACGTTCATGCAGTTACACTGATTGGTTAAACCTCCATTTTTCCCTTCACAGGCTTATTATTATTTTATTTTATAAGAACCTTCTCAGCCCTCCCCGTGCTCAGAAGGATCATATTTATGAGATGTAATCTCATTCACCAAGTTACACAATTTCCTTTGCTAAGATAAAACTACCTATTCCAGAGAAACAGCCTGAGCTGGAGTCTCATGGTGCTTCACTGGGAAGTTCCATATTCTGTTGTGGCTTTAAGGTTAGCTGCATAATTATATCTGTCCTTTCTTTCCTCTCATTCACTCTAGATGGATGCAGATTAGAGCTTGGGCAAACAAAACCAAAAACAAAGGAGAAATACTAGCAAGAGGTTTTCATGACCATTCTCCATGTCTCCAACATCCATGTCCCTTCAAAAATGCCTTCAAGTGAGTCAGCAGACAGGCAACCAGACACATCTGTATTACCTCATTCCCATTGCACCGAGTCAAGCAGATATTTCAAATAACTGAAAAGAGATACATGTAAAACCAGTATAAAAAGCTATGCACAATAAAAGGCATGGTGCAATTAAGCCAGCAGAGTCTACCACTCTGTGCCACCAGCAAAGGTAATAGCATAATATATTGGAAAAAAAGGTACCTGACAACTAGATGGCTGAAGAGCACATCCGTTCTTGTCCCTCTGACAGCAACAAATGACTCCCACTTTGGAAATTCCAAACATCCACATGAAATGGAGCTTAAGAGGCTGTAATAGGAAAAAAAAAATATCAAAATTATGTTTGGGTTTGACCTCCTCAAAATATTTGTCTGGGATATGATCAATACCATTTATTTTGATACAATTTAAGGTGGCTTTTTTTCCCAGTTTACTAAACTCATTTTTTACATTACAATGTAACTTGTAGAAAGCAAAAATAGTTTTAGTATTGTTATTACTTTCATATTTGGTGAAATTAGTTGGCTACAACAATAATGTTATGACTGAGTCAAAAGCATTAGACATTCATATTTTTTTCATATTATAATATGCAAAAAAGTGCTGGAGTCAGAACAATCCAGATCTTGTTTAACTGAAATGAGAGATAACAGGTACATCAGAGCTACTGATGCTCCAACAGAACTGCTCTCAGAGCTGGAGAACCTTCCCATTGTGTTTTGATGCTACTTTGAAGTCGTATTATCAGTTTTCTCCAATCTATCCCATTTTCAGACACTGAGCATACCAAAGGAATGAAATAATATCCATCAATTCTGGGGACTGGACTGTGCCAGGTCTCAGGATTTGAATCAAAGGTTTGAAAATGTGGTGCTTTTTCTACAAGTCCCAGCTGCTGGTGTCCTATAATAAGCAATTTCAAGTTCATAATTGCAACAGTTTTTCATCCTCAGAACTGCAAGGACCATCTTGGAAAGAAACCCTGCAAAGGCCAAAGTAAAACTGATCCAAAATAAACCATGTACCATACCAATGCATTTTTGTTGTCTTTTTGGGGAAAGCATCCCCAGGCTCATTTCTAGTTCAAACTAGACCTTGGGAGACTGAAGCATGCAAGACCAAGAGACCCATGGTTTACATGAGGATACACCCAGGGTTTTTTTTTGTCTTGCCCCTCACTCATACAACCCAAACAGACAAAGGAAAGCCCATGCCGTTATCAAGCTAACCATTTGTATTCCTTTCTCTGCCTCCCAGCGCCTTGTCTCCCTGATATATAGAAATACATGTGGGATCGTGTCATTCAAGATTGCGGGTGTAAACACTGGCTTGATTACAAGGCAGAAATGCTACTCCCTACCAGAGGAAGAATTCACTGCAAAAATCACTGGGTTTGTTTTTGTTTATGCTGCAGCACTCCAGTAAGTGGAACAGCTGAGTGTTTATCCTACTGCAAGGAAATTCATGTTGGTATTTGCAATAAATGGTTTACACTTTAAAGGATAAAAACAATTTTTAAATCTCTGGAAGATAGAAAGGAAGAGATATGAAAATATCTCAGCAAAATTTCCCATATGCCTTTGTGTTTCCTTCTGCTTCCTTCTCCTGGCAGCCCCAAGCCATCACTGCATACTCAGCAGCTACCACTGTGGGATGCACTCATGGTCAGAGTGGTCCCAGTCTTACCCATAACCTCACCAAAACCTAAGCAGAGGCAATACAAAACACCTCCCTGGACATCATGGGGCTTTAGGCTTCACATTGTGAAGTCCTTCCAAAAGAGCTTCTATCTGAAGTCATGTTCTTTTGGTAGTCCTACTCCTAACCCAGAAATTAACTGAAACTAGAAATAACTGGGTATGTTCCCAAGCAAACTTGTTCTCATGAGATTTCCACTCACCTCCTGCAAGTAAGCACATTATAAAAACCCCATTTCATGAGGCCCCCTCAACATCCACATCAAGACCAGTGAGACTACTGATGCAACTCAGAACTTTGATGAGGGATCTAGCGAGCCATGCTTTTCTACCAGTCACTGCTAGATCTTCTCTGAGACCCACACAGGCTTCTGCCTGAGCACAGGAGATATTACAGTGTACAGAGCCTCCTGTGACAGGGCACAGTTTCATACTAGAGAGAGCCTATCAGCACTGTACTGGGCACCACAGACACCAGCCACAGAGAAAGATGTGCAAATTCAATGACCTTCTTTTGCTCGTACCACTTTTTGAGAGAGGACCCTGGGGATTCTCCAAGCAGTTTCTGTTGAACACATCCAGACTGCTGGGATGGATGCAAACACGTGGCAGGAGCCACAAAGGCCAACAAAATCACATGCATCTCATTTCTGTGCTGCTCTAAGTCTCTGGGGATATGTTCTCTATATATTACAGAGTAAAATTCCTATTCACAGATATGTAAGCAAAGATCCCACATGATTTCAAGCCATTTGCACTGTTTGTGCATGCCTGAAAATGAGTCTTTGCTCAACAATATATTTGGTAGGTCTCAAATATAAGAAAGAAAATTCTTATTACTAATACATAAAAAGTACAACAGCTCAAGTTACACAATATTATAAGGATCCAAACCCTTCAGCCTGCATAGATTTGTACCTGGGAGTATGAAAAATGCAGCCTGAACACCTGATGTGGGCATTTGGCATTTCTTGAAAGGATGAATTGCTTCAAAATTGGCTACCTGAGGTCTAAACAATGAGACATGGTAATGAAGCTGAAATGATGGTGGGAAGGAGGGAATATGCTGATGGTACTGGAGTGGGAACAATATTATTATTCTCATTGTTTTGACATCACCAGCACGTTATCCACAAAATAATGGAATATAATGAAACTATTTATCCTCCACAGACATATTTTATAAAGACTTAGGAAGAAAGGAGAGACTTCTGAATTGCCTCAGCTATTCAAATTTAGACACAAAACACACCAGAAATTACAGGAATTTTTACCCACTTCTAGAAGATGATGAGGATGTGTGGAGAAGCTGTAGAAGGATTCTGGCTCTTCCCTCATTAACTCTTCAGTAGAGTTTGCTTCTTCACCATATATATAAATTTCATTTGGACAAGAGACCTGATCATTCTTGGTGGATTCCTGCTCTTCAATGATAGAAAGATGGATTTTGTTCTAAATGCACAATCTACAGATTCAAAACTATAACTCAAATTGGCAGCAATAGAGAGTCACTTTATAGTTGTCCTCTAGAATGTAATTTTCAGCCCCAAAGTCTGCACCACCTGTACCATATTTTGCTCCCCATCCAACACTACTTTTACCATTGTTTAAATTCAAGCATGCACCAAAGTCTTCTCTGGCTGTGGGACCTCACTTTGCTAATGAAGGAAGGATTAAAAGATGGATTTACTAGCTCTCTTCAATGAGACCATAATTTGAGGGGACATCCTATTTGAAATTGAAACCTCAGGCTGCAAACACTTTTGGGCAAGCTGTGCCCAGTTGACAAAGACTCCTTGCATTTCTCCAGTGTGTCAAAGGGACAAAACCCAGGCCTTACAGAAGAAAATAGCAGCCAGGCACTTTGGAAAGCACATGTACACATATCACGAAGAGCTGGTATTGGCAGGTTATAAAGTATAGATTCCCTAATTCACAGAGTATCAAAGATCAATAAGTTACTTGGAAGACAGCTATTTGCTGCCACTCTGGTGGAGTTTCCTATTTTATTCAGTAGCTAGCAGAGGGCTATAGAGTTCTTCCCCTTTTTCTCTCCATTCTCCTTTTTTTTTTTTTCTTAAGTGGTAGAAGATATTCATTTAAATAAAAGAGGAGTCACGACTTTTTCCATTGGTAATCTGGTCCATGTGTTTCCTGCAACAGAGCGTTTTCAGAAGGGCCTGACTGTCTGGGTTAATTGTTTAATGCTTTTAGTTAGAATTAAACTTTGCACCTGCTCTGACAGTGATAAATTAAATGTGCTCCTTTTCCAATACTGTTGCCCTCTTTAAGTAGAGACCAAGAAGTGTATCTCCCTTCTTTCCCAGCGTTTGAGGAATCTGTGCTACACTTGAGTGTAAACCAGTATAATTTGTCACTAGAGCTAGCGCCAATTAAATTGATTGCGTTGGACTGAACTTTAGGACCTCTAATGCAGGCACTAAGGGAAAAATGGGCTTTTTTCTGCCCATTTCCCCATGTGGCACTTAGACATAGCTCAACAGTGGAAGGCTTTCAAGGTTCAAAAGGGTTCTATTTTCAAAAGAAATGGGCATTGATCAGTTGCATTTAAAGGCAAAGATAATTCCAGAGCTTGAAGGCTGGATTTGTGTTTAAGGTCTAAATCTCTTTCTTTAACCTTGGGGGGCCAGTGTAACATAAAAGCAACAAAGAGATTAAGATTACAAAGGGTTTGCAAGTGTAAATGATGCAGTGGTATTCTTCAAATACAACGCAGGCTGGCTTCACGACCACGGCCGGGGTCAGCATCTGATCTGTTGATTTTACACCTGTAAAAACAGCTCGTATTTATTTGTCACTTCGGCGTTATCTTGGCAAATGTTTGGGCGAGAACGCTCCCACGCTGAACTTGCTCACTCCGGGGAGTTCAAGCTCACCGCCTTAAAGCTGATTGAAAAGTAAACACTCTAAAGGTCAGCCTGGCAGAGACAATATGAAAAGCCTTTTTCTTTGTCAGTGTCACGCAGCCCACGTGAAGGATAGGAGCAGCATGCACTTGCTATAGTCTTAAGTCCAGACATGTAGTTTTAATGCCTCAGGGAGCTCGATGGCCGACGGGAAAGGCTTTGGGCGGTCGCCTGCATTCATTATGCAGCCCACATAGGCAGCCTGCCCAGCAAGCTGCTGCTGCTGTGAGGGTTGTAAATATGCAGTAAGTAATTACCCTTCCAGGGACTCGCCTTCAGCAGGCTTCTAATACCAGTGTATCTCCAGCTCTGGGGAGAAGTCACCTGCATCACAACCTTAAGATATCCCAGCCCAGACAGGGCATCCATGTACATCATTATAGAATATTTTGGGTTGGAGAAGACCTTTAAAGGTCATCTAGTCCAACCCCCTTGCAGTGAGCAGGGACGTCTTCAACTAGATCAGGTTGCTGAAGCCCTACCCAACCTGATCTCAAATGTTTCCAGGGATGGGGCTTGCTTCTATCCCTTCTCTGGGAAACCTGTGCCAGTGGTTCATCACCCTCAATGTAAAAGACCTCTTTCCTGCATCCAGTCTAAACCCAGATTCTTTTACTTTTAAAACTTTTACCTTTTGTCCTGTCTCAATAGGCCCTGCTAAAAATCCCCATTTAAGTACTGCAAGGCTGCAATAAATTCTCCCAAAGCCTGTTACATCTCTCTCTTAAGCCAGAAGCACCATCAACCATGGACTAGCTCTCCTTGGCAAGGTGCATTTCATGGCTGGTGCAACAGCAGAAATACAGCAAGCCACACTTCTGCCAGCAATTCAGATGCAGGCACTTATTCACGTCCCTGTTTTAGAAAGGGGGTTGGCAAATAATCCATGGAAGCTTCCAAGAACCTTCCAGTGTGAGGCCAAAATCTTTTTCCAATGATCTGTCAGGTCTATTGACTGCACAAGGCATCCTGACATCTAAAGTCCCAGCCACACAGAAAGGAAGACCAGCCCATCCTGAGAATCCTCTTTTTCACTGACAGAGGGTAAAAACAGTAAGGTCTTCACCGTGCACCTGGGATAATCGTTTTGCTGCATACAATGACTGATTCTCATGAAAGACAAAGTCATTTGCAAGGTGGAGCTGGACAAGCTGGAGGCCACCAGGCAGATTTATGCAGCATCCTATTAAAGGGCACAAGGAAACTGTCCATTTTTTTAATTATAAAAGGGCACCGCACAGAAACTGCCTGCTGATGATGTACAGGGAAGGGGATGTGCCAAGCTGCACCTTATTGATTCATGCAGCAGCAATCAAGCTGCAAACTGACTTAGGTGGAGGACAGCACCAGACAAAAGCAGCAAGGGCAGCATTTCACATGTGTGTGCATACAGAAGCCTACAGCAGTGGATGAATTTCTGAGCAATACAGGGGGAAAAGAGCAACATAGAAAATCCGTCTGCATCCTGCCGGGCAGGAACAGGGACACATCATTCAGTGAAAATGGAGAAACAGAACTCTTGTAGAGCCTCTTGAGGAAAGCTATCTCTGACTGAGGTGTGCTCACACCTTGGGTAACATCAGTCTTCTTACAGCAACATATGACTAGCATTATATAAATATGCATGTACATACATGCACATAATGGGCCTATAGAATGGCTCCATATGTGCCTAAATGAATGCACACCTATATACATTAGCAGGTATAGGGGGCTGACAGCTGGTCTCACTTCTGTATGGACACCCACCAGACAGCCCTGGTCAGATCCAGTTTCTTGGAACAGCTGTATTTTTAGCTGTCCAAGTCCAAGTTCAGGTACCACCCTAACAAGACTCTGACCTTCATGGTTGGTAAGAGGCATAAACAAACAGACGCCCACATATGTAGGCTGTGCACAGCTCTCTGATACACCATTACTTCCATCTCAGCAGCATAGGAGATGCATCCACTGACATGAAAATTAACAGCCCCCAAACAAAACAGCAGATTCCAGATCTGGATGCAGATGCACACCCACAAGTACATGTGGGGACAGTGGGTTTATCTATGCAGACACATGTGGACATAGCCAAGATCAAATGCCCCAGCTGACATCTGCCAACATAGCTTCACCTGCACCAGTGCATGATCTGACTGTGAAACGTTTCTGTTATCACCTGACATCTGAAACGAGAAATGAGAAGCGACTGTTTCAAAGTCACTGGGCTTTTTTTTTTTTTTTTGGTGGGTCTTGCTTGTTTCAAAACCTTCAAAAGAAAGTAAATGTTGAACCAAGATAAACTGTACTTGAAGCCCACAAGCAAGACAACTTGTCAGATCACCTCATACTGAAACTCTACAGAAACTGAATCAGAGATCAAGAAAAAGCCATGCCTGAAACCTCCAGCTACTGAATTTACCAGCTGAACAGAGAGCATCATGGCTGACCAGAACAGTCGAGCTCCTCAGGGAAGACAGCATAGGAAGGGCTCGAAGGCCAGCATCATTTGCCAGGCTGGAAACTTAAGACACATGCAAAGCTGATTGCAGTTTTGTTGCTGTTTTCAAAAGTGCAAGTTGTTTCAACAGCAGCCTAATCTGTGTATGTCTGGAATAGGAATGAATGGATTAGCCATTCAAACCCTTCAAGATCAGGTCAAGATCATTCAAGCGAACCAGAGCTCCAGCAAAGTTGAATTCTGCTTCCCACGACTTGTATCACAAACAGAACACTGACACTGAAAAAGTGCCAGGCATTAGTGTACCATTTCGAGGAGTCTTTTGAGGACAACTAAAAGAGTGCAAGATTAGCCAGCAGTAATTTCATAGATGCTAGGCAAGCGCACTACCTGCCACTGGCTGGCAAGGGACACACTCGGGCATTGCCTGAAAGCCCTCTCCTGATTACAACCCAACAATGGCATTGTTTGGCTTGAACTGCAGATATTTTTGTTGGGCATTCAGCTTTTCCACTGTTCCTTGATTGGGTACTTTCAACTGAGAACCATTAAAGTTCCTTCTCTGAACATATGAAAGTAACACCAGAGAATTTTTCATGTTACTTGACCCTGTTGGTTATTTTCATGTCTGAAAATGATTTTCATTCACAATGGGAATGGCTTCTGCTATTGTCAGAGAGTTGCTTTTGTTTCACTAGATCCCATTAAGTGGCCCCAGCCTCAACAGCCATTAAGATATTTGGCAGATATTCTCCAGATAACATATTTGGCCTGGAGCAGAAGCTAATGAAGTTCAACGTGGGCAACTGTAGAGTCCTGCATGTGGAGAGAAATAACCCCATACACCAACAATACAGGCTAGATGTTGACTTGCTGGAAAGCAGCTCTGCAGAGAAGGACTTGGGAGTTCTGGCAGACAAGAAGTTTGTCAAGAGCCAGCAGTGTGCCCTCATGGCCAAGAAGGCCAATTCTGTCCTGGGGTGCATTAAGAAGAGTGTGACCAGCAGGTCAAGGGAGGTACTCCTCCCTCTGCCCTATTGAGGCTGCACATGGAGTATTGGGTCCAATTCCGGGCTCCCCAGTTCAAGAGAGACAGGGAAATAGCACAGTGTCCAGTGGATGGCCACAAAAATGCTGAGGGGGATGGAGATTTCTCTGACGAGGAAAATTGTGAGGCCTGGAGAAAAGACTGAGAGAAGATCTTACCAATGTTAAGGGCAACAGTGAAGAGAATAGGACCAGACTCTTTTCAGTGGTGGCCAGCAACAGGATAAGGGACAATGGGCACAAACTGAAACACACAAAATTCTACCTAACCATAAAGAAAAACTTCTTTCCTGTGAAGGTGTCAGAGCACTGGAACAGGTTGCCCAGATTAGCTGTGGAGTCTCCTTCTCTGGAGAGATTCAAAACCCACCTCAATGTGATCCTGTGAAACCTGCTCTGGATGAATTTCCTTTAGCAAAAGGTTTGACTAGAACCCCAGAGGTCCCTTCCAACTCCTGTCATGCTGGGATTCTGTATTTCTTTGGAGGGGTTATTGTGGACAATATCCCTAATCTGAGTCAGGCAGAGAAAACTAGAATCTGAGTAACTCTCTGCTGAAAGTCACCAAGCTATTGAGCCACATGCTTCTTCCAGCTTTGAAGACAACCTGCATTTTTCTCAGAGGATATGTGCAAAACTGAGCTACTTATTAATTCAACAGCAGAATTAATTGATAAATCATTTCAAGCAAATAACTTGTCTGACAAAGCTTGTAAGATGCTGATAACTGCAAATACAAAGAAGGCAAAGCAATATCACAAAATGATAAATGATTTGCTGATCCCCAGTATCATGAGGCAGTAACTCTGGAGCCAAAGTGCATCTTCCAGCCTTGGCTGTGGCTGGGACCTGCCAGATGAGGAACAGGACGCTGGCACAGCAGCGGTGACCAGCAATTGGCAACTCAGACTGTCATGGTTAAAATCCAAAACTAGAAGGGAAGGACCAAGAGAGACACCCGCAAAGTAAGTGGCATGCTGAGGTCAGAAGGTCATACATAAGCTAGGATCTAAATCTCTTCTATTTCAGTGTAGAGCTTTGACCAGGAGGACTCACATGTTCTCCTTCTGCTAGCTGGTTATCATTGTATTACTCTCTACACCTGTCATCCTATATCTTCTCTGTTCTTGACTGAATATGCTACCCTTAGAGACAAAGCTGGCAAGAGGGACCCTTATATCCCCACTCTTGGAAAAGCAATGGGTAGAAAGCAACATCCACTGAGACAAATTTTTGAACCATTACCTAAAATGACAGGTTTTGTTTAACCCAAATCTTGGTCTCTGCTGTGGCACAAGTTGTTCCATGCAGCCTTCCTGCCTTGAGAGAATGACCACAGTGAAACCACAACTAAGGCAAAAGCTCTGCCCGGCTTGGGGCAAGCCGTTGGCTGAGATTTCTCCTGCCATCCTTGTCTCATTTGTAAACAAGAGACACAAAACAGTGATTATGTTTAAATTCAAGCAGCTGAACTTCTTGTTCATAGGTAGTTGGTATTTTTTCAACTACTCTCTTCCTTTTTAAAAAGACATCACTTAGACAGCTGAGCTAATAGAGTCCAACATCTTTGACGATAGTAATGCTAACACTGGAAACAAATTATAGCATTCAAAAAGTTTGAAAGACTGAAAAGAAATGCAGAATGCATAACACCAAATTTGCCTGTCAAGTACCTTTTTTATTACTGCTTGTTTCATTTTATTTTATACTTAAAAGTGATGTTTTTGCAGCTATCTGCCTCCCCATTGAAAATTTCAGACTGGAGAATACTGATATGCAACTTCAGTCATCACGTGACAAACACTAAGCAAGAGTAAATCTGTAACAGATATTTCAAATTTAATAAGTCACAAGGTATCACCCAAAAGTGAAGCATTTCATTCACAGGACACTCTCCTGAAATCTGCAAGTTGGGTTTTTTTTAAAAATAAAGCCAACTTCATATTCTGAGCACAAGTGGCCCCATGCACACACCACCAGCATCACCTGGCAGACTTCCTCAGACTTCAGCAGAAACTCCCTTAAATAAAACCAGCTGAGAGTCTGGCTGAACATTTGGACGTCATTCTGAATCAAGATTTCTACTGTCTTTTTTTTTTCTGTGTGTGTGGTTTTAACCATATATTCCTTTACGTGATACTTCTCAGTAAATGACAGGTTGGCTGCAAGTCCACATGGCGTGTACCATGTCAGCTGATGGCTTGTGGTGCTGCTGTTTTGCTAATAAGTGTCAACACTGATGTCAAGGCTTGTTGGTATTTGTGACACTTATTGTCATGAAGTATTGCATCTGGGGGGCTCTCACTGGTCCTGCAACGTGTTGTCTCCCATACTCCTACAAAAAGATTTTCTGTGTCTAAGAATCACCACACAAAGACTGAGTGATAAAGCCAGAAGAGCACCTTCACACTGTGTGGTCTAAGGTCAATTTCCACACTTTTACCTATATTTTCCTGGAAAAAATAAACAGAGAGCTCTGAGCTTTCTTATTCTACAAGATCACAGAATCCCAGCATGGTGGGGGTTGGCAGGGAGAGGTTTCGAATCTCTCCAGAGAAGGAGACTCCATAACAACTCTGGGCAGCCCAGAGCTCTAGCACCCTCACAGGGAAGAAGCTTTTCCTTATGGTTAGGCAGAACTTCCTGTGTTCTGGTTTGTGTCCATTGCCCTGTTATTGGCCACCACTTGAAAAGAGTCTGGCCTCATCCTCTTGATTCCCACCCTTTAAATATTGGTAAGATCTCCCTCAGTCTTCTCCAGGCTAGAGAGCATCAGGTTTCTCAGCCTTTCCTTGCCAGAGAGATGCTCCAGTCCCCTTAGCATCTTTGCGGCTCTCTGCTGGACACTGCATAATATTCCCCTGTCTCTCTTGAACTGGGGAGACCAGTGTGGCCCTCACTAAGGCAGAGTAGAGTAGGAGGAAAAGCTCCCTTGACCTAGTGGTCACACTCTTCTTTATAAATCCAAGCAATGTCTCTTTTCAAGCTATCTTTTCTCCTTGCAGCCAGAAGAGCAAAATACCTCCTTCACAACCAACTTAGCAGGAATAAGGCATGTAGTAACATGTGCACAGACAACAAAAGCAACACAAGCTCCAGGAGTAATATATGTTTGTTGCTAGTTTGTCATTTGTGCATCAGCATCTGTGTGGAAAAGATGGACTGCCCTGAAGAGGTGCAGATGAAGAGGCAGAATGGAATCACTGAATCGGGTCAGTCTAAAGAGACTTTTAAGATCATGAAGTCCAACTGTGAACCCAGGACTGTCAGGTTACACTAAACCGTGGGCTTCAGTACCACATCTACTTGTCTTTTAAATCCCTCTAGGGATGGTAAATACACCACTTCCCACAGCAGGCTAATGCCATCAAAATGGAGAAAGTAGTTCTGTGGACACATATTCATTGTGCCCAGTGATAGCACAGGGATTTTCTCACTATCCTTAAAAGAAACATTACTGTCGTGAACGATGCTGTTTTGGCTAGGCTTGAATCAACAGAAATACTCTTCCTGCACTGAAGAAGTTATATTATTACTTGGAAAATTTATTTCATCTTGGTTTCATTTTGTTGATGTTCTGGGTATTCAACACAGATCTGCCTTCCAACAGTGTAATGGAGATATTGTGTGAGAATTTTTAAGAGATGGCATATAGGAGATGTAGCTACAATCTTTCTTAATGTGAATTAGCCCTCTTAATATCTGTGAAATGTGTTAACTTCAACAAAATCGTGGTTCAGGGAGAATCTAATACTTGGATCTTAGGAAAAATTACTGAAAGAGTGGTTAGGCATTGAAATAGGCTGACTAGGGAGATGGTGACTCACTGTTCCTTGAAGTTTTCAAAAGAGGTGTAGACATGGTACTTCAGGACATGGTTTAATGGGCATGGCGGTGTTAGATGAATGGTTGGGCTCTATAATTTTAGCAGCCTTTTCCAATCAAAACAATCCTATGATTCTATTCTATGATTCCTGGCTTTATGGAGCTCTATAGGGACCTGCTTCTCTTCCCTCATTCTGTACTGGGTTCTCACATCTTAAATTTCACATCAACTTTTGAGTTCAAATGGACAGTATAATTCAGCCCAAACAAGAGTACTTCCATCTGACTCTCTAACTCAGGCCAGACTCACTTAAAACTCAGTCTGGGTTCATCAAAAGGTTTGCAAACCCTCCCTGAACTTGGCCCAAGGTGGGATTTGTAATGGCTTTCAGCTGCAACAGCTTTCACCTGGTTTGAGGTTTGCTCACTGAAGTTTTCCCACAGTCCCCATTAGAGCTCAGCTGGGAACTGCTGCTCCCCACCCATTTCTCTTATCTCTTCATCTTATAATTAATATTCTTAAGGTAATGCATTTACTTTGCAGCCATGGGAAACATCCTCCTACTACCCCTTTGATTTTAATATTGAACTATGAGAGCACAGGCCCAAATTTGGATGTGGAAGCATAGGGGAGGTTTACATTGCTCTCCACCAGGAGATTCTCATGGATAACAAAGGACATTTTTAGACCACATTCATTACAGGATGGGATAATTCAAAGTGCAATATTTACAGTTAGACTAAAGGTGCTTTCAATTTGATAAGTTCATAGCAATCATAGTGAGAGTTGCTTTCACTTTTGGATCCTGGGTCTGTACTCTCCCTCAAGCACTTTTAAGGTTAACTGTGCTTTGTGTGCTTATACTATTGCATCTCTATCTCCCTGATAGTGGGTGGTGCCGTGTAATAATAAAGAGAAACTGAGCCTGAGCAGAGATAGCAAGAATTCCCAATATTGTTCCAGTAGCCAAGTGAGTTTATTTAATGCCACTCAGATAGCTCGGTGCAGCAATTTGGCACGTGCACTTAGCCACAGTGACTTAGGACAGTTACTAGGGGGTCCTTCATGCCTATGCTCTTCCTGCTTACCAACACAAACAGCGAGGGCAAAAAGATCCAAAACAACACACCCAGTGGCACCAGCAGACTTGCAAATGGTTTTGAACCGTAACAAAATGTGCCTTCTTTGGGGGACGTACAACACAACTCAGACCTGCTTTCCTCCCTGCTCTGGCTTTCTACTAACAACAGGTACTAAAAGCACCAAATATTCATTTGTATTGCACCTTGCTTGTTCTAAACAAGAAAAGAAAATGTCTAGAAAAGCAAATTATGAATTACAGGAAAGTGCACAACAAGAATAGAAACAGATTCAAGTAAAACGACAACCCAATAAAAACTGTCCACCTCAGCAAATTATTTTGACTTCAGTAATTACATTCTTCAAAGTAAAACTTGGTAAAAAACCTGAAGTAATATTTTTTCCTTATGCCACATAGAGCCAATTTTTTAATTGTTGGTGATTGTCCTAGGAATGGTTGGATTTTTACTATGGCAAACATCAAAAAAAACAAACTTGCAGGTCTTCACTGCAATGTGGATGAAGTATCATCAGCCCTTCTGACCCCAGAAAGGACATGAGATGCTGGATACAGCTTCACTTTGAACCTCAGAGGGGTTCACCTGGGTCTTTCTAGCTCTCACAGGTATTTCCTTAAGGTCCTTTGGGCAGAACAGTCCATGCCTACAGTCTTTGCAGGCAGGTGAGAGAAGGTCAGGAGGAAACCTAAAGACAGTACCTTGCCCTCTACACCAGGATATCATGAAAAATTTCTGTAGATCTTAACAGAGATTAAATTATCAAGAATAATTGGCTCTAAGAGTCTAAATCAAAGCCTTGTGTTCACCTTTTTATTCACCCAGTTGCCATTAGGCTATAAAGCAGGCAAGAGTATTTTTTTTTCCCCACAAGAAAGCGAAGTGAAAGCTTGTCCTTGCAGTGCTGCCCAGACTCTTAGGACAACATTACTACTCCTTACAGGGAGAGAAAGAGCTTATCCTTAACACTTTTCTGCTAGAGATTTCCACAGGTCCGTTTGAAAAATACCCTACATACTACTGTGGGACTTGCTCAGGAATTTTGAAGACCACCAAACAAGAATTTTAAATAAGATCAAACACCACGAAAAAGCGTTTCTGTAAAACCTAAATTACCCAGGAGAAAGTATTAATTTTTCTGGCAATATTCAAATTTCTAACAGGAAACTGAAACAAGTTATTTTCTTCTGGGCCTCTTCAAACTGCCTCAAAAAATATGTAGATGGTCAGAAGGACCCAGAAACATTCAGCATTTCCAGTGCCTTTCCTGTGGCAGGGCCCTATTCTCTGTGCCAGACTATGAATGCTAACATACAGTATGATATTATGTCTACCTGAACAGCCCTTGGGGTCCATTAGTTGAAATATCAAAATGCCAACATGAAATGTTACTGTTCTTTTATTTTCTTTTTTTTCATTATTGAATTCAAATTTGTTTAATTTCTCCTAGAATGAAAAGGGCTGAATATGGGTGGAAGGAAAATTTAAAGCTAGGTGTTTTCTGTGTGATGATCCTTCACATTTTTGTTTAGAGTTTTAGTCCTTATACAGCTTTTCCAAAGATTCCTTTCAGAGAAAACACCATGTCTTCTACATGCCTAATTTGTCAGCTCTTTCTTTTTCATGATGCTCCTGAAGGCAAAAGGATCTATTCCATAGACCATACTGGTTGGACTAGGGGACAGATTTTGAATGCCTGTTCAACCCAGCTCTGCTTGCTTTCTAGTCCATCTGCACTCAGGGTATCACCAAGCAGTTTGGCTGGGGTTAACAGGTACAAGAAATAAAAAATGCTCAGACAAAGGTGCTGGAGCCTGCAGTGCAGAAATTCTAAAATGCTGAATCCATCTTTTTATGCTTATCACCTACTTTTACTCATTTTCACTGTTGTTCAGACTGAGAGTCTGAGTCCAGACTGAATACAGGAACAATAATACTTGAAAAATATTTAGAATATTTCTTTTTTCTTCTATTTAACCAGACTGAATGTTTAACAACTGATATTTTTAGCTGGCAACTCTTTTTATTTCCCTCCCTTCCACCCTCCATGCACTGTAGCAATAAAGTTTCAGAACTCATCTTTTCTGGGGGAGATAATGCCCAGAGTGTAGGTGGAGGTGCAATATTGAAACACCAAATCTGTGCAGCACACGTGCAGGTCAGAAGGCATCAGGAGCCACGTTTCAATGTAATATGTAAATAACAGTAAATATATTGAATAATATGTATATAATATGGCAAATTAAGTCATCTTCTTCCCTCTAATGTAACAACACTGTAGACCCTTATCTTGGGAAACTTAGCTGTGCTCTTAGGACTTGTAAATTAGCTTAGGATTTCTAAAATAGCCTTAAGTTCTGTGTGTTACAGAAGGATTTTAAGAAAGGACAAGTATTTCTCACTCTATTTGAAATCAGGTGGGAGTTAACAGTGGTTCTCAATGCCTTGGCTGAGAGCCATGAGCAGCATGGGGCCAGGATGCCCAGGGAGATACTCCCAGAAAAACACCACCATTCTTCCTCTTGACCTGTCTGTGGATCCAGAGCTGCTGGTAGGAGCTATGGCCAAAGTCTGGGAGCATACCTGAGACCTTCACTCTCTCCACCCAAGTTCACTGCCATCTATACCTGCAGAAGGATCATTGAACACACTTTCAAAAAAATAAAAAAAAAAATACAGAAAGTTGAGAAACAAAATATAGTCCAAAGTTTAAGGCTCAAATATCAGATCTCCAGTATTAAGCTGACTATTGACCTGCTGTTATAACATCTGCTGCTCTTCACAGTTTTTAAATAATGTTCCCTGAATCCATCAGTCCTGGGATTCGAAGTAAAGTGCTAAAAATGCAAATGGCTTTTAAGCTGCATTAATGTGAAATCAGGTGGTCACTCACCATTAAGCTGTCCTGACTTAGGAATAAAATCCCCGTAAACTAAACAAACTGACGTGTCAAATAAGCTCATTTGCAAGCCCCACCTGCACACAACATCTTAGGACGCCTGATTTCCATAGACCTGTACTAAAAAACCTTCCTACAAACTCCTACGAGTCAAAATATTGAAAATTAAACTTGAAATTACAGGTCGAATCTAACATGGAAGCTGAAGAGAGTATTAAGAAATAGCAACAGAGAAAATTAATGGAAAATTATCCTACTCACCCCCTTTCCCATTGTCTTTTTTTCTTTTTTCTTTTTGTAACTTTTCCTCCCCCTTTTTGTTTAAAAAACAAATCAAACAAACAAAACAAACAAATAAAACCCCACCAACCTTCAGACATTGCGTGAAATTGTCCACAAGGACAATAAGATTGACCTCTACTGTGTATTGTGTGCCAGGAGCAAGGATTTTTCTGGATTGACAAAAAATTATCATGGGACTTAAGTCTTTGCAGAAATCACTTCTTCACAAGTCTAAGAAAAAAATCATGAGTCGGCAAATGAAAAGACCTTTTCAACAACTGATAGGAGCTTGTGTCCAGAGCTTCATCCAAATATTCATAAACCTGTTGCTGCAGGCTCCCTGGTGTTTGCTCAGGAGGGACTATTAAATCATGGGAAGATGGGAACTGATGCCCAAGTACCTGATGGTTCTAAGCCTGTCTATGATTAAAAACAAAAAACTCTTGTTGTGGAATGTGAAACATACCTGTTTTTTCCTTCAGACATGCGTGAGTGAATGTGGCAGTATGCATATGAATGTTGATGAGATGAGGTTGGAGAGCAGAGGGAAGTCTTGCGGGACTGCTCGGTGCTAGGAAAGGGAAGGAATAAAAAAGAGAGAAAACAAAACAAAACACCAAACACCCAAACGCTAGAATTTCTCTCTGCATCATATGTTATCAAAACAGAGCACTGAATAACTTAAAGCTGCCTGAGGTCCTAGTTTTCATTCCTGGGTCCTGTTTTGTGGAGAAATATCACAAAACTGGCTCTTTTTTGCCTGTTCCCACCTCTTTCCCTCCCCAGTCTGTTCAATGCTGCTGAGTCCTGTGCTGTTTGCTCTGGCTTTGAAAGGACAAGAAAGTGTTTTTAAGTAACAGAGACACTCTTGAATAAATCTTCCCTTGGGAAATAAAATACCTGAACAGCCACTCCATGTCACACATGCTTTATGTGCTGCACGTGGAGCCAGGCTGGAGCCCAGGTCTGTGTGGGACTCTGGGCAAAACCACCCCAGGTAAAATCAATTAGCAGGGGGGGGGAATGAATTATAGGAGATTCTGCTTGTAGTCAAACTCAGATTAAAAAAAAAAAGAAAAAGGAAAAGAAAAAAGAAATCCCTCAATTGAAAAGATTTTGGGGCCAAGACCAGATGCTCATAAAACTTTGATAAACGATAGTATGAAATATGCATATGTGGGGGCCGGTTTGGTAAAGCTTTGTTCACATTTGCCTGCTCCCTTTCTCTGCTGCCTCCTCACAAACCAAAACATACAAGTGGAGCTTTTCAATCCAAGATGGGTTCTTATCACCCTTATTTTTGTTGCTGGTTTTCAGCATCTGGAGATGTTTAAACCCAAGCAGGGGTTGGTCTCTCCTCACACACAACAAGTGGCAGAACAAGCGGAAACAGCCTCAAGCTGGAGGTTCAGGTTGGATATAAGGAAAAATTTCTTCATGGAAAGGGTTCTTAGGCACTGGAATAGGCTGCTCAGGTGGGTGGTGGAGTCACTATCCCCACAGGTATTTAAAAGATGCATATATGTGGTTCAGTAGCAATAGCTAAGCAACAGTGGTGGGATTGAGAGCAGTAGGTGAGCAGTTGGACTTGATGATCTCAAAGGTGTTTTCCAACCTCAACAGCTCTATGATTCTATGGTCCCTCCAAGTCCTACACCATAGGTCATTTTAGGGTGACTCTACTGATACAGGTCAAGACAACAAACAGCACCTGCATGCAAAGTGCAGCGGAGCTAGCAGTATTGATCTAAGAGGAACAGTTTTCCATACAAACCACTCCTAGGAACAACTTTTTGGCTTTCCAGTTCCCAGACTACAGCATCTCCTTTCACAGCTCTTTTCTGCTACCTACATTAAGTAATAAAGATCCCAGGTGTCCCTCCTGCATCCCAGATCACCATGACCACCACATGAATGATGTGCAATTTGGAAAGCTTTAATTTTTCACCCTGACTCAGCAACAGCACAAGTCCAGCATCACAGTGAAGGACATGAGGCCCAGCCAGAAGTGGTGCAGGGCTTTGCCACCACCAGCATCATCCTCTCCCATGCTGGTCAGCACTGGAAGCAACCTGTACACAAGCCCAGAGAGCTCAGATCTCAACTGCTCCCCTGCTTTGAGTGGCCCTTCTGCCAGGCCAAAGTTTTCCCTCAAAACCTGGCCCACGGAAACAGGGGTCATTTCAATTGGCATTCTTGGTGTTAGCTCTGAAAGATCATCCTGGCTTTTCAGTTACATGAATAACAAAATTCACACAGCAACATGAATTCTCCCCCCTCTCCCACCTAGAAATAGTTAAATTCAGACTAAAAAGTCTGGATTCACTAAAAATAACCCTTTCTTTAGCTCATTCCTCACTAACTAAAGCCATAGGTTCAATACAAGACCATGGCAGCATTTTCAGAACAACTACCTGCACAGCTGGGCAGGAACAGAGATGAGCTCAGCTGAGGTGTCTCTCTAGACCCACACACAGAAACGAATCCACCACAAACATCAGCTGCACATCCAGGAGAACATCTGCCAAGGGTGGGCACAGGGCCCAGGCTCACATTTTGCTTGTTGTGGGGCAATGGGAGACAGCAGCAGGTGAAATGTCCAACCTCCAGCCCATCATCTGCCTTTCCCTTTCCATGGTCAAAGCTACAGCTTTTGGTTTTAGATTTGGCAGTTTTGACAGTTAAAAACACTTCTATTAATCAGGAACAAAACCTAAAGGATTTATTTGTTGGGTTTTTTTGGTTAGTTTGGTTTTTAATTCATTAAATTGAAAACTATGCAAATTGCCTCAGGTTGATGATACATTGATTTTCTAAAACAATACTGATCCTTCCAATAAAATCAAAATCAATTTTCAAATTAAAGCCTTCTCAGGAATAGACAGACTGAACTGCCTGCACAACAGGCACACACTTGCACAACAGGAGCCCCTTAAAAAGGTGTCAGTGGGAAGGGTTTTCCCTGTTCCCCCAGGGAAG
>NC_072018.1:9240580-9370580 GCF_027791375.1 Indicator indicator | reverse complement strand
TCCTCCTCATAAGACTCGTGCTCTAGACCAATGCAACAACCAGGAACCTGAGATCCAAGGTCTTGAGAAATGCAAGGTCACACACTTTAGAAGGAACAGTTTTAATGTTTCTGGCTCATTGCTGGCTCATAAATATTTGCAACTGAATGAGGACCTCATTTGAGACTGAAAAACGCAAACCCCCCCAAATGCATATATTATGCTGTGTGATGTTGGATGAAGAGTAACACAGGGAACATTAGCATGCCATTGTACAAAGTCAATGGGATGCCTTCACACATGCTGCATACTGCTCAGACCATCTCACTGAAGGTAATGTAGGAGATATGACACTTCTGGTCTTTCTGCCCTCGTGTTTCATACCTAATGCATTAAATTTCTGTGATGAGGCTACTTGTATTAACATAGGCACACAAAATCTAGGAGAGGAATCCAATAACCCCTCAAGATCCTCAAGAAAGATTTATCCACAAAACCATCTGGAGAGGATGGAGATGCTCTGGTCCCACAAACCAGGTACCAGCCATCAACTTGACAGGACCTCCATGAAACCACTGTTTTACAAACAGGAACGTAAAATGACAGTGGCCTTAACATCTCTAAGTCTCCTAGAGGCACTCCTGTCTATGGGTACTCTGGCTAGCCCCTTCCTAAAACTGCTGCCTGTTATCCCAAAGAGGTGGGAAATGTCCAGAAGACCTCAGCTCACTCTTTCCAGGGTCTAAAAAAAACAAAGAGTGGAAAGGAGAAGGTGGTAGGGGCTTAAGTGCAAAGGGTGTCATTTGCTGTATTTACAGCCAGATGAGCTTCACCTCTGCAAGCAGAGCCACAGGTGACAAGCTTCCTTGAAACAGTTAAGGGAGCACAAGTGCTTGCACGGATTGTTGCTTTCAACAGACAGATTGGCCTTTGCTATAGACTTTTCTGGTTTGAATTTCCTCCATTATATTACAACTAAAACTAGTAACATTAAAAATAATTATTATTTGTCACATATTTGTAAGCCAGCAGGAGAACAAGTCTTGACTCCCACCCCTTTAACCCACCTTTATTTTCCAATAGGAGGCAAAAGGCCTTAAAGGTGACTTAAACTGTGGGAGGAGACAAATGTCATATAGTGTTTTTAGTTGAGGGTTGTTTGTTTGTTTTGGCTGATTTTGGGTTTTACTTTGGTGTTTTTTACCCCACACAGTCAAGTGAGTCAGGACCAATTAAATCCTACAAAGATCATCTCTGCATTTCAACACCTTTTAAATCTCCACATAAGCCTGGCATTGGGACACACATGCCAGATCCACCAAAGCCAGGATGTGAAATGAAAAGTGAGAGATATTTCTATAGTCACCAGATATTCAACCCAAGTCCCAAAAATGAGTTTTCATTACACAAAGAGCCTGTCCCAAAAAATTGTGATGGTTAGACACTTAGAGATAAGAAATACTTCTAAAGCAACTGTGATAAAGCTTTAGCATTTCACCATGTGGACACCATACTTCAGAGACTCCAGCCCATCTTACCCTTTTTTATTCATCTTTGAGTTGGCAACTGATGGGGTCCTCCTTTCTATCAGTCCACCTTGCATGACACAGAATCATACAGACCAATCACCTCTGCCATGACCATTTAGTCATCACTGCTCCATCTCCACAGCTGCTCTCAAACCCAAGAGCTAAAGTAAACCAGTTCACAACAAAGCCTGCACACACCTGCTTCCATCTCCCCATCAAATGCTTCCCATGCCACTAGACCAGAAACAGCACTTACCCAGCTCCTCAAGTTGAAGAAGGCAAGTGAAAAATGTGCCTCCTCTCCGTGATGTGTTGGAGCTTTTTTAGCACACTGGGTTTTGTGAGCAATCATTTTTAGATTTAACCCCTATTTGGGCCAGCTTCCCTCCCAAATGGCCAACATATGACTCATAGACATCAGGAGGCACCACTTGTTTCCCATCTTGCTTTCAAATATAAATGTAATGCTTTCTTCTTCTTCGGCAATCCAATACACACTTTCTCATCAATCTCTGGGGTTTCACCAAATTTTTCTGCTAACTTTAATTCCCAGACACACAAATGTGTTTTGCACATGCTGAGGCTACATTATGAAGCACCCACTGTTCAAGCAGAAAGCGATTGCCATCAAACCTTAACCCATGCCCAGCATCCAGGTTTGGGCTGGAGCAGCAGCATCTCCCCAGCAAATGCTGCAAGGAGTTAATTAACAGAAGCTTTTGGACATAATAATAGTAGCTGCCTTTGGCAGCCTCTTTGCTTCTAAACTGACTCGGGGGGGGGGGGGACGACAATATTAATTTTTAGCATTTTAAATGCTAAAAATTAAAATTAAGAGGTTTTAGATGTGGCATTGGTAGCTCTTTGTAATTAACCCAGCCTCATCCCCAGAGAAATTTATGTTTAATCTAATTTTTAGGGGCATGAGGAGCATTATTTACTGGTTTCTTTCAGGAAGGCTGTGGGCAAGCACAGCCGAAGTAGTGCAAAAGTTTGTTTTTCCCCTCATGTTGGTTTTGGAGGTTGAAGGATGGAAATTGGGATAATCAATAGGACAAAATTTAAAGATGAGGGATGCAAGATCAAATGGGAAGACACAGAGAGGAAAAAAAACCAACAAACAAAACAGAAAGAACAGAATTGGAAAGATGCAAGTTGCAGAATTCCACCTTAGGAGTGGTTAGAAGGAACTTCTGGGGATTATCTAGTCCAACTCCCTTGCTAAAGCAGGTTCACCTACATCAGGTTGCACAGCATCACATCCAGGTGGGTTTTGAAAGTCTCTAGAGGAGACAACTCACAACCTCTCTAGGCAGCCTGGTCCAGTGCTCTGGCACCCTCACAGGAAATATTTTTCTACGGTTACATGGAATCTCCTGTGTTCCAGTTTATGCCCACTGCCCCTTGTCCTAACACTGGACACCACTGAGAAGAGTCTGGCCCCATCCTCTTGATACCAGCCTTTTAGATGTCGACAAGCATTAATCAGACTCCCCTCAGTCTTCTCCAGGCTAAATAGCCCCAAGTCTCTCAGCCTTTCCTTGCCAGAGATGTTCCAGTCTCCTCACCTTGTTATTCTTGAGCTGAGAAGCCCAGAACTGGACCCAGTACTCCAGATGTGGCCTCACTGGGGCAGAGCAAACTGGAAGGAGAACCTCCCTTAAAATGTTGGTCACAGTCTTCTTAATGCACCTAGATTATGGTGATGCCAACAATTAAATATTATCTAAGGTCCAGCATCCATGCTAGGCAAAGATGTTAAACGGGATTCAAACACATCCTGAGATGTTAGGGAAGACACTAGCATATATGTTGCAAACGTATCACATGTTCTCCTCTGCTGGCAACTAGATGGCTTGGGCCAAAAAATATGACCCTGGGCATGGTTACAAGGGCTCAGCAGCTTTGAAGATTAAGTCTGATTTGAGGATTAAACCACAGAAGGTACAAAAGGCACAAAGTAAATGCATAGTGCTTCTGCAGCTCACACTGTAGGCTTCGCTTTCTAAGACTGTATACCTTGTGAAACTTTCCAAGATCCTTGAACTCAGGAAGGCTGCAAACTCAGTTTAAGAATAAGATGCTTGTTCTGCAGTGCAGTCTGACTGGAACTGAGGAGCATAACAAAGAAGCCAAAACATACTTAATTCAGTGGTGGGGAACAAATGCAAGAATGCTTTCAAACTTCTATTTTGATGTTTCCTTACAAATAAGTACCTATATTTGTAGCACAGCAAAGGAGAACCACAGAGAGGTTTTCACCCCTTGCAGAGTGAGATAAGAGCTGAAGCAACCAGATGTTTTGCAGGAAACCTCAATTTATTACTTGCACAAGCCAACCACGATGCCTCAGATTTGTTAAAAGGGCCAGAGAGGGGATCTCTTCTGGTTTGAAGGTTTTTCTGGATGGTAGTACAGCTCATTTCTTAGCTGCTTCCTGCCTGAGAGGGGACCTTACCCACAGGAAGGCAGGCATCGTCCCAGCTCTCATCATCAGATTACTCTATTTATACAAGGCTTGCACCCAGAGGATAAGACCAATGGGCAAGCAGCCTCCCTTTCTTATTGCAGGTGCTATAATTGTGCCTGCAAGTGCTGCCATTGACACTTCTAGCTTCTAATTAGACTTACAAATCAAGCAATTCCCGGCCTGGAACAACAGTCCTACTGACAGTACTTTATGCTCACACCAAAGGGGAAAGGACACAGCAAAAAGGCAAGAGGTCTGAGCAGGGCTCCCTTCGGTTTATAGACTCTTGTCCCCACTCAGAAACTGCTTTTCGTGCTCCCATAGAGACTTAACTATGGTGATAACACCATCTGCAGAACTTGGTTCAGAAGCTTAGGTGTCTGATTCCCCCTTTGTTAGGGGAACACACACAACTCAGATAATATTGTCCCTAGCTCAAGTACATTCAAAGCTTTGAGCATTCACAGCTCCCACTTAACCCAGTGACTGCTTGGTCTCTTGCAGAGCTGGGCCTGATGATGGCGATAAAAAGAGAATGCTCAGTTGGAAGGGGATGATTCAAGCCATTCTTCCTCTGGAAGTGAAAATATCCAGAAATAGATTCTTCAGACTAACATGACTTAGTGTAAATATTATGTTTCCAAGGTTCAAGTCTGAAACATTCAACTTTGTGCTGTTTTGATTTTTTTGTGTGTATGTATATATTCATGTTTATAAAATATTGTTATGTTTTCAAGCATCCAACATGACTGCCTCATTGTACTGAGATTCACAGATATAGAGTGCTTAGCTGTGTCATAAATAAGAAAAAACGGTGAAATCAAAAGGTCACTTGCATAACTGTCAGGGAAAGCAGCAGTGAGATGATTTACAGACACAGGAAATATAATTTGGCAGCAAGGAATTCCTTTGGCAGTTAATAGAATTAATTCAGTGCAGTCCATTGTGGGTTTAGAGAGGGAGCCCCAAGTGAAAAACAGCTCTTTAGGAAGAAGGATTCAAGGCCAGCCAAGCAACTGGAATCCACATTTAATGGCTAACCAAACCCTTTTGCTTCAAGAATGAGGTGCAGATGAGAGCCCAGACATGAGGGATGCTCATGCTGCCTCCCAAGCACCCTTCACTGCTGAGCTTCCCCATCAGCAACACCCAAAAGGAGAAAGGTACCACAAACCCTACCTCATTGCCCAACCAGGATGCATCTGTGTGGCATCCTTCAGCAAGTCTGTTTCTGGAGCTTATCCAGTTAACTCATTAAAAGGTGCATGTACAGCAGAGAAAAACAGTGAGCACTTTAAATAAGTAATAAGCTTAATAGTTCTTTCATTTAAAATTGTATCTTTCAGTGAGTAATATGTCATTTTATGCATGTCCTATAGTCAAATTACAAACCTATGTGTGAGTGCCAGCTTAAGTGGCATTTAAAAATAGCCCTCGCTATTACTGCTAGCACATAATAAATTAATGATGGAACATTTAGCTCTGCCTACAACCCAACAACCTTGTTTCTGAGTGAATGGGACACAAGCTGGAAATAATGCAGGCAAGCACCTGGGGAGGGCAGCTGCCTAAAGCGGGAACCTGCTCCCCAGAACCCTACACAGACCAAATAAAAGCAGTGAAGGACCCCACCTGTACCTCCACCCTTCCTGAGCCATCCTTCCATGCAGAGACACCCACCACCTTATTTTGTTTTTTTCCCTTTCCTTTCAGCTTTGAATGGCAATTAGGAAAAGGTTAACTGAGTGCCTTTCTCCCAGGAATCCTCTTCCTCCTTTCAAAATAACAGCGTTAGCAAAAGAAAATCCCAGATTAGGCTAACAGGTAGGAGCGTGGTGCAGCCCTGGGAGATGCTGTTGGAAGTGGGGAGATTGGGAGAATCATCCCAGCGGGGGACTAATACTCATCATTCGGAGCTGCAGCTGAGGCCCATTTGAGTGACAGGCAGCCAGGAGCTGAAAGAGCCGCTCATATCCCACAACTGCTGGCATGCAGACTTGAAAGAGATTTATTTCAGGATAATTAGCTGGGAGTATTAAAGGTGGCAGGAAAGATCTGCAATTACTGTTTAGCAAACAGAATGGAGGCAAAGGAGAGAAAAAAAAAAAAAAGGAGTCAAAAATGAAATTAAAAGACCCAAATATTTCTCCACTTGAAAGTTGTTAAATAATTGAAAAAGTTCAAAGCAACTTTATTGTATTCAAAGTAAGGAATCTGAAGGGGGCAGGGGGAAGGAAAAGAAGGCAGACCTTCTTAGCAACCAGCCAGCTTTTCCAAAACAGAATTTTGCAAAGATGGTGTTTCCCAACTTAGGCAGCAAACAAGAGCTGTCTCCACCTTCTTCCCTGTTTGTACACTCCTTAAACAGCACTGACAGGTTTACCATGGGAGGACATATTTGCTGAGTTAAAGAAATAGTAATAATTACACACACATACATCTATATCTATATGCTCAACTGTCAAGAGTTTTGATGACAAGTTTTAAGGGTTTTTTTCTTGCTGCTCTTTTCCAGGGCTGAGAAGTGTCCCACTCGAGCAAAGGAACTGGCTTTTGAAGTCTGTTGGTGAAGGGGGCACTGCTGGGAGTAACAAACATCTTAAAACGGGCATGCTGCAGTAAGTCTTGAGAGATGAAGAGACCAAATCACAGAGTCCCAGAGTGCCAGAGGTCAGAAGGAACCTCTCGGGATCATCTAGTTGAACTCCCTTCCTAAAGCAGGTTTTGCCTAGAGCAGGTTGCCCAGGTTCACATCTAGGCAGGTTTTGAAGATCTCAAGAGTCAGAAACTCCACAACCTCTCTGGGCAGCCTGGTGCAGGGCTCCAGTACCTTCACAGGAAAGTTTTCCTTATATTTAGGTGGAAACTTTCTGTGTCCTAGTTTGTGCCCATTAATCCCGGCCCCATCCTCTTGACACCTGTCCTTTAGATACTGATAAGATCCCCTCTCAGTCTTCTCCAGGCTGAACAAGCCCCAGATCTCTCACCCTTTCCTTGTCAGAGAGATGCTCCAGTCCCCCCAGCATCTTTGTTGTTTCCACTGGACTCTATCCAGTAGTTTTGTGTTTCTTGAACCAGGGAGCCCAGAACTGGACACAAATATATGGAGAACTGCTAGTGCAGCTTTCCCTCCTCATGGAAACAGCAATGCAGGTGTTGTCTGCATTTATTGTAATAAATTATAAATTTCTTGGTAATAAATTTCTGCTTCCTAATAAATTAAAATTTTAAAACTGATTTTCCTTGGGGAAGCCAGGCTGACTTCAAAACCCAAGGCTTGAAAATTACATTCTCCTGCCTGATTCGATATTTGCTTATATCAGCCCAGGATAAGCTTTATTCAGCTCTGTCCACATCCCCTGGCAGTCACTGGCATCACACACCAGTGCTGTTTGTGCCAAATGGAAATAAAGTTCACCCAACACACATAGCCTCAAAGCATCTGAGATTTTCATTGGACTTCAAGACTCATTGTTGCTGAGCTTCATGCTGCTCCTCCAAAACAAGGGGCCTTTTCTGCATCTCACTCAATGATCTACAGTCCTCTAAAATAATCTATTTATTTATGCTCTATTCTGGGGTTTGCCCTCTGTGATAAAAAAAAAAAAAAAAAAAAAACAACAAACCACACACAACACAACACTGCTTGAATTGTGTGGAAATAACAGGGTTGTCTGCCCTGCTTTGTGGTGTTTAGGTAAAAGATGGGGAAAGCCAAAATGATTTTTAGTTGCCCAGCACTGGACCCACAGGGGAAGAAAAGAAAAAGCCAAATAATACAGTGAGACAGGGGCTTTGCTGCCAGATTGTGTGTGCTGCAGTTGTTGCTATACACAAGAGCACATTTTGGATAAGATGAAGGGCAAAAGCTGGTCATTGGTTGGTTGGTTGGTTTGGTTGGTTGGTTTGTTTTTGAGGTTTTTTAAATTCTTGATTACAAACAAACAAAAACACCCAAATTCCCTCCACTTTCCTAAACAAACCAGTTTTGATGTGATTTTCACTGGGACAAGTTTCTTAGCTCCACAGTGAAGATTCTGGACCAAAGAAATGAAAAAAGTCATCCTAAAATAACCAAACGTTGAGATGTTCCCCTTGTCTATGAGAATCCTACTTTCCAGACCCTGTGTTTGCCTGCTTGACACAGCCAAGGGAGCCAGGATGTCCTGTCTCTCCCTGAACCTAAGATAAAATCCACCTCACCTTTATGGTACTTCCACAGAAAACTCACCCAGCTCCATTGCCCATCCCACTGAGTCATGAGTTTAAGGAAAGCCACTTGAGCTTGGGATTTGCTAACTCACATCAGTGAAATGACTGATACTTATCTATGTTAAAGGTCTTTCACTCAGTGCTTATAGAAAGTCTCTAATCTCTGGAAAGTTGCTGTCAACAGTGTTTGTACATGATTTTTTCACTATTGCTCTGGAAAGCAAAGCCCGTGTTATCCTTGCTGTGGCAGTTTAGGCTGGGTGCCCCCTGCCACTGCTGCATGAGATACACCTCTGGTGTCCTGGGTGCCCACCCAATAAGGTGGACACAGGAAACGGCGTATTTCTACCCATAAATCCTGCTCCCTATAAATCCATCTGCAAAGCCATTTTCTTTCTCTTTCTTCCCTCTCTGCTCCCATGGGAGATGCTCTCTCTTATCGGGTAATGCCGGGGGAGTATCCTCAAGGCCACTTAGGCCTGTCTAGGCCTAATGCCAGGAGGAGAATGGAGGGGGGGGCAGTCTCAGACCTGGCCAGCCTGAGACTTGCCTAGCAGTGGGAGGGGGAAGAAAGAGCCCTGGGGGTTTGGGTTTACCCTCAGGTGGGGAAGAAGGGAAGGATTGGGAAGCTTTGGGAATTCTGTGAGGGGTTCTGAATGCTTTTGGAATATTCTTGGCACTATCCTTTGTAGTCTTTTGTAGCTTCACCAATTGCTTTTCCATTTAAACTTTCCATCACTCTCCAATCCGTTTGTGTGAGTGTCATTCTTTTGTCCCTTTCAGGGCAAGAGAGGATCTGTCTGGCCTCAAACCAGCACACTTGCTGTCATCCCTCTTGCTTCCAAGGCTGCGATCCTAGGTCCAGCAGCTGCCCCCTCTCACTTATTGTGTTGTTACCTCACAGAGCACCCAACCCAATTCAAACCTTCCACAGCAAAGTCAATCCATGACTAGTCCTCCATATCACAAGTTATACTACTCTCAGCATCCTTCTCAGTCCTATAAAGTGGTTCTCTCTCCTTGGAGTAACCACCTGGAGGAAATGCCACATACCTGCTCTCAGGTTCAGAGAGGTCATAAGCTAGGTGAAAACACATCATCCCCTGGTACAAGTGCTATGACCCCGCTATCCAAGGACACTGTCCTATCATCACATGGCCCAATACTGGGACCACATGTAATGGACCTGTGTCTTCACCACTTTCTAGTAGCAATTCTCTCTCTCACCTGGAGAAACCATATTTTTTCTCTGCTTCTGCTCCCTAGAGTGTAAGTCAAAGGATGACACTGTTTCTTCCATTCTTGGGTGGATTAATTATTTAATATTTGTAAAGCACTTCAAAGATGAAAAAAGCGAAGCATTGTTATTACCCACATCAGTAGGATGATGAGGAATATCTCTTGTCTTAATAAACTTGCCAGGGTGCAGCCAGGGAACACAAGAAAACTGTCTCTTAAGGCAAGAAGTGGGGTAGGTGTTCAACTCGCATTCCAGTCCAATGCATTCAAACCTAGGTAAAACTGACCCCTCAGCACTCAACTTACACCAATATAGCCAAAAGAATAGGCATAATCAAAGATATCTGATGGTGATGGACATCTGTCCCTGTCTTTCACTTGGGAACTGGCAGGAAGACCTTGCTGCACCACAGCAAGCAATGACACTCAAAGCAGCCCATGGCATCTAAAGGCGCGCAGCAGGACGGGGAGATTTTCTGCACAAAAGTAGGTACATTAAAAAATTAGTAAATAAGGAATACTCTTTCATGAGGAGGATGTATACCTTCCTCCTCCTCACCCACATCTTCCACATCAACTGCTCCATTCCAAAGGCTCAAGGAAGCTCACCTTAAGCTTCAAAAAGGACCTCTAAATATTCATGTGGTCTTTGTCACATAATAACAGCACACTCACTTCCCACGTTTGCTAAACTGTTCACATGTTAAACGACTTAAAGTGTTTTCTTTCCACTGGCAGACTTTGAAGTAAACAAAATATAAATATTTCAGTTATTTTCATGGGCAGAACCACAAGCATGTCTCCTCTGGAATACTTGGTGGAGTATCACACCAGCAAAAATACATTCTTAATTAGGCTTGAGCTTCCCACTACAGCTTTCCAATCGTAAGGGTAAGACATCACCATTCTTTGCTGCCCAGGTTTCCCTCCAGCCTCAGTTTCTCTCATCAAATGAAAAATAACCAGTCTTTACTCATTACACTACGTTAGAGATCACGTTTATGAAGGGTCTCAGCTAAAGGTGATATGAAAAACACATATGGGAGAACATCTCCATGTGAGTGCACATGGGCTGACAGCCAGCTACAAATGCAAAACAACTTTTTGGTTATAGAAATCAGTAACAAGACACAGAAACACAATACATTGTATATTTTTGGGCTCTATTGGAATCTAAAAATATGGAAATATCTTTCCTTTAAATATCTCCCAATGCCTCCAGAAGAAGAACTTCTCCTCCACTTAACTTTACAAGAGTATTTGGTGCCATCATTTTCACACTGATGAAATCACTATTTTTCAGAACTCCAAGTCCTTCCTTGGTTTGGTTCGGTTCTCCAAACTGGTAGAGGTACAATCATTAACCTGGGCACCATATTTTAAAGTTGGACTTGCCTGCCATAGTAAATACATGGCATATTTTTTGAGATGATAGACAACACTATTATTAGGGATAATAATAATATTATAATAGATAATATTGCCAAGGCAAAACCCCTAGCCAGACCAAGCAGCTTTTTAGCAAAGCCATTCCTGTTCAGAAGTCTGGCCATTCTGTCAATGGGAAAAGCATCTCATCCTGGTAAGACCTCGCATTTGCTGCCATATTGCAGGATCACTCATCCTCCTAATGGATGCCATCTAAAACAGAAGAAATCTCCATTAGGAGGCTAACCCTTGAACCGGGAACGAGCATCGCCAGTATGAAAGAGTTGCTGTGCTTGCAATATGTAACCCACCAAACTTGCACAGGATCGTTTTGTTACTAAAGAGTAAAGAAGATACAGGCCCCCCCGCCCCCCCAAAAAATGTATTGAAGAAAATTTACACCATCTTCTCAATATAAATGTATGTTTTGATTTCCTCATATTATTTGTGTTTGTGAATATATGGGAAGAAAAATTGTGTGTGACATAACTTTTTGAGATGAAAATTCGTTTAACAGCGAATCCAGACTTTTACAAAGGGCTGATGTATGCTTATTCAGGTAACCAAGCACTTAGCAGAGGGAAGGAAAAAAAGAGGCCTTTCTAGAAAGTTAACTAACTGTCCTGTGCCTGTGCACCAGGCTCATCTTTGATCCTAGCCATTGCCCACACAAGCTGTTCTTCAGTGTGAGTTGTCATTCCAGTGCTAATAAAATGTGATGGTCTAATTGTATTAGCAATTTCCCATCATATTATATTAATATGCATCATACTAGTATCCATTTTCTCTAATGTGACATGAAAGGCAGTAATTTGATTACTTTTCCCTATGATTACGGGGAGAGAGCTTGCCCTTCTGGATGGGCCATGCTCCAGGCAGCAGGAGCATCAAGTCCCCAACATGCCTGGAGGAAGTCACCTCATCCTTGGGTATTTCAGTGTCACAACTGCTAAACATACAGTTAATAATTTTTTAGGGAATCTCAGATAAAAGCAGATGTTCAACATGGGAAGGATGGGCTCCAACACTCTATCTGTCCACCTTGGTGTTCTCTTGTACGTTCGTGTTGTCCACAACTCCTAACCACCATCTCCTTTACAATTAACTTTTATATAGTTAAACTTTCATATAATGAAAGTCTTATCCACAGTAGGTGCCTCAGGCCTTGCAACACACATCAGTGATGCTCTCCCTGCTTGTATGACATGCCTTTTACAATACCTTCATTCCTCTTTCGTGGGCAAGTCTTTTAGAGCCCTTCTGCTCTCCCAATCCTTCTGCTCTCCCACTCCTTCTGCTGTGGTCTTTAAAGACCAAATACGAATGCTTATAACTCAGAAGAGGCTCGTGTAACAGCAACAGCTTTTTAGTAGTAACTGTCTTATTGAAGCTATTTACTGCTGCTAAGGCAATCTTGACAGGACCACAGCAAGGCACTGTCTTGAAAATTCAGGATGCAGCCACCACTTCTTTTCCTAATTAAAGAGATGATGGCACTGGCAATATTTCTGGATCATGCACACCATAACAGGTAAAGGAAAAGATGACCCTAGATAAGGTAAGATTCAATCCCATCTCGACTAGCCTCAGACTGGTGAGGAGCTAGTTGACCTGGCAATTCACCCACTCCAAAGCAAGGACTTCTGCTAAATAATGCAAATTTGGATAGCCCCACAACTCTTCTGCCCTGCAAAAAAGGATAGTCAAAACTCATCCAGCAGCTCCGTTTACTGTAGAACAATAAACCATGGGAGTGTGCCATAAATCCCAGTAATGTGCTCAGAGGAAGGCAGTTGCTTTGAGGTCAGAGACAGAGCTTCTTGAGAATTTTCAGACAGAAGATTTTTCATCAGAAATTGCTGATTCATCGAAACCAAAGCTTTTCCATACAACAAAACAATCTTGCTGAAGCTTTCATTAGTGAAGATCTCCCCTGGCCCTGGGCAGAATTAATGACTACAAGAAGAGAGGCAGAAGCCTCCTCTGATATGACCTGCAGCTTTCACCTGGACCACAAGGGACCAGCATCAGCACCATCCTACGCATCCCATCAGCCCATGCGCACCATGAAAAGGCTGTCCCATCACCTCCCTGGCTAGAGCTGCTGTGCCTCCTGTAAGAAATCAAATATCTGTTTATCCTGTGAGAGTGATGCTCTCTACCAGAAATCTGTGCAAGGATGCAGGAGGGTAGGAGCACTTCCCTTTAGTGGCAGTGCTTGTCCTCACCAGGTATTTCATTGATGATGCCAAGTAGAACAGCCTCAATGTGGGGATAAAGTCCAACCCTAACCCTAAATCCTTCCACCTCAACCTCTTTTTGCCATCCCCATCCCTCTGCCTTTCTGAAGAACTTTTGCCACCACCAGCTACCTCCTAGGCACAAAGAATAATGACAGTGAAGACCCCAAATACACAAGTTAGAGGCATGGCCATAAATCCCTCAGCTTCAGGTCCCCAGGGATGCAGCATGCCCACAGGATGGACTGCAGATCTCTGGCATGCCAGATATACGAGCCAAAGGAACAGAGGGGGGAAATCAATGTATTTATCTCCCTTCTTCATCTTTCAAACATAACCCAAACCAAAACTCCCTTGGGGTTCAGAAAAGGTCTCTTGGAGCCTCTGTAGTGCAGGTTGAATAAGATTCAAGCCTTGAAGCAGCCCCATTGCCCATAGCATCCCTGCCAGGCTCAATGTCATGGTGCCACCACATCTGACCCAGCAGGTATGGAAGGAATTAGCAGCCTGGCATCTCAAGACAGTGATTGTTATTTTGAATGTATCAGGCGAAGGAATCTGAACCTCCACTTTTTCATAGTTTCCCTTATTAATTTGCAGCAGAAATGTTCCCTAAACCAAACCACCTGCTTGCACATATCTAGTGGATATGGTGTGTGGTGCCAAGATAACGGCTATGGGTCACGGTCATCCCCCCTCCCATACACACTGTCCTTACTGCTTTTTTGTGGTTAAAAAGCAGAAACCTCCAGAATGCCCCAGGATGTCCCTCCATCACTTTGGGCATGCTCAGGCACAGAAAGTACCACATGCCCCAGGAAGCTACTTGCTCACAGGAGATTTACAGCCCAATTCACACTCCAGAATCCTGAAAAAATAGGCTTGGTGGTGGTAAGAGTGTAAATCTGCTTGAAGAAATGGGAGAAAATGCAACTGAGGAGGACAAGCAGCAAGCCTCACCAGATACTTTCATATGAAACCAAGTGTTTTTCCACTTGTGCTGCAAAGCCCACACAACACCCAAGTCAACATTCAGTGATTACCCAAATCCAGAAACACAACCAAGCAGAAAGACATACAGAAACAAAGTATTTTGGTTAAAACAAATGCTTTCCCTGCCTTTTTCCTTTGAAAAATTATGAGCCCTGCCAGCACAAAGGTCAGTCCCCAGGTAGGGGGTGGGTTTCAGTTCCGAGTGCCCGAAGGAGCGGGGAAAGCAGTGGCAGAGAGGAGTGACTCTCCCAGTTCCTGCTGGGCCATTGGGTGCTGCTGTAATAAATCAAAATCAGTTATGGGAAATATAAAATTATCATTTGGAAATCACTCTCTCTGAATAATTCAGTCATTGACTTTCACATCAAACAACCATTCCAGCCACCCACACACAGAGATCATCTCCTGCTTAGTCTTAAACTCTCTTTAATTATTGGCATTAACCTATTGCATTGCTATTTCATCCTTATTTCATGCCAGGGGAGGGGTCAGTGCTTCGATAAAGCACAACCAACTGGAAGACTTTGAGCTGTCCTTCTGCTCCTCCCACCCATCTCCCTGGGGCTGCTTCAATCCCTGTTGGCAAGGACATCCCAGCCACGAACACATCTCCAGCATCATACCCGTCCCCAACTCTGTTATCATGCCCCAGCATGGTACAGCTGGGCAGGCACTGATGCCTACACATCTGGAAAACAAAATAGTCCTCAATACAAATAACGTCTTTTCCAGACAAATATCAAGCTGGACACAAGCTGGAATTGCACATTCACAATCCAGAAAGCCAACTGTATCCTGGGCAGCGTCATCAGCTGCGTGGTCAGCAGGTCAAGGGAGAGGGTTCTGCCCCTCTGCTCTGCTCTTGTGAGACTCCACCTGCAGTGCTGTGTTCAGGTTGAGTCCTCAGCACAGAAAATATACAAATCTGTTGAAACAGGTCCAGAGAAGGCTACAAAAATGATGGGAGGACTGAAACATCTGCTATGAGGATAGGCTGAGTGAGTTGGGGTTGTTCAACCTGGAGAAGGGTCTGGAGAGACTCTTAAAGGAGGCCTATAAGAAAGTCTTTTCAGAAGGGCTTGTGACAGAAGGAGAGGTTTAGACAGGATGTAGGGAAGATGCTTTTTATACAGGACAAGGGGTAAGGTTTAAAAAAATGAAAGAAGCTGGGTTTAGACTGGATAAAGGGAAGAGGTCCTTTATACTGAGGGTACTGAAACACTGTCCCAGGTTGCCAGGAGAGGTGGTAGAATCCCCATACCTGTAAACCTTCCAGGTCAGGTTGGATGGGGATCTGAGCAACCTGATCTAGTTGAAGATATCTCTGTTAGATGCAGGGGGTTGGAATAGATGACCTATTAAAGGTCTTTTCCAACCCACAACATTCTACGACTATCTTCTCACACCCTAAACAAAGAGTTTCTCCATCTAATGAGTGTTCTTACCCATACCTGCATGCCATTCTAGGATATATGAGCATCCCCTTTTAGGCTGATTTTTCAGACCTTTCTCATTAAGCAGCCATCTAGACTAGCCTTCCCTAATCATCTTCTCTCAGGGTGTTAATCACATCCAGCAAGCAGGACCCCACCACATACCTACCTTGATTAGAATCCCCCATCCAGCTCCCCAAACAGGCCAGAATTTTAAAGAATGTATTCAGAGAAAAAGTTTATCCACTTTTCTTTTAAGTCCTAATTCTCCCTGCACTTTGACAACACACTGAAGTTAGTTTCACATTTTATTTGTCTACTGAGCTCCCTAAGTTAGGGAAATTAGTATTGTGCATGTGGTTTGATTTAATTAGTAATTGGGGAAATAGGTCTGGCATGTTTCATGGAGGCTTGGGGAAATTGTCAATTAGCATTGTGTTAATTGGTGTCTGCTGTCCCTGCTTTTTAGTTTTTAACTCCTTTTACCTTGTTCCTGCTTTCAGTATATAAAAATCTGGCTGCTTATTATTAAGTAAAGGATTAATTGCTTGAATTCCTGCCTGTGCTGAGTATCCTTTTTCCCCTCACGCAGTGGGATTTCTGCATGTCCTCGGGGCACTCATTTTGGGAACTTACAAGTAGTTATCCCCTCAACCCAGGATCACCCTACCTGAGGCTATGCTAGAGTGTCCTCCCCCACTGCCAGGACCAGCCTGCCTGCTCCATAGCAAGCTTTTCCTCTTGTTGTTTACTTGCCTATTTTCTCCTCTCACCCACATCATTATGGAATCATAGAATAGAATCATATAATTGTTTTGGTTGGAAAGATCAAGTCTGCCAAGTCCAACACTAAAGTGCCCCTAACTGCCCTGTCTACAGTCTTTTAAGTAACTCCAGGGATGGTGACTCCCATCACTTCCCTGGGCAGCCTGTTCAAGTGCCTTATAATCTGAGGAATAAATTCTTTCCAACCTAAAACCTTCCCTGTCACAACTTGAAGCCATTTCCTCTTGCCCTATTGCTTGTTACTTGGGAGACAAGACTGACCCCCCCATCTCACTACAGCCTCCATTGAGATAATAGGAGAGATAAGGTCTTCCCTGAGCTTCATTTTCTCCAGACTAAACAAACCCAATTCCCTCAGCCACTCCTCAGAAGACTTGTGCTCTAGACCCTTCACCAGCTTCATTGCCCTTCTTTGGATGTGCACCTCAATGCCTTTCTTGTAGTGAGGATCTCAAAACCAAACACAGTATTCAAGATTAATCAGTCACTCCAACAAGCACCAAAGTCCCTTCCAATTTACCAAACATGCATTTGAATAAAGATGAGTGGAAAAGGAGTTTGCCACAAAATCAAAAAAGGAAACTTTCAATCCAGAAGACATCAGCCAAAAAAAAGTGAAGGCTATTCACTTTAAAAGCTCATGCTGTGATCTTTCATTTGTGCTATTGTATGTCCAGCAATAAACTGGAGGTTTGCATCTCTGTCTGGTGGGAATCATTAATTAATTGTTAATCATTATTATTAACTGAGGTCCTGATCCTGCAGGCAGACATGCATACATTTAGCTTTAGGACATCCATGCACACAAGGTTAAGACTCTTACTGTGGCTTCCAGAGCTTCAGACTGTTTTAAACACATCTTCTCAGCTCATGTGGAAGAGCATCCTGGTGAAGATTCATCCTGGAGGAGAGCAAGATTTGTGAGGGTGCAAACCAGCACTAAGCACAAACAATTCATTTCAGTGCCTTGGCTGGAGCCTCCCCATCCACAGACAATTCTGGGTGTTCAGATGGCTGAAACCTACCACCCCAGGCTGACCCCCACCAGGGATGCTCCCAAGTGCTGGGGAGGCTATTTATGCACAAGCTTGGCAGGGAGCCAGGCTAGAAATTATTCAGAGCACAATTAAAACCTGTCTTTCTAAGCAGAGAAATGTGTATGGAAAACTGCAGAGAAAAACACCTCCTCTGCTCCCCACTTTGGAGGGGAATGTCACATGGGATTTGGATGACTGGATTAAATGAGCTCAACTGCCTCAAGTTCCACCTGGCATTTCCAAAGCTGGAGCATAAGAGATAATCTTAGGCTTCACAGTTTCTTCCCAATGATTTCCAGCCAGCTCTGCCCCTGTCCTCAGCAGGAACTGTGGTTTGGTTTCATAAAGGACCTCTCTGCTTATCATCCTGGAAAAAAACCACTATAGGCTTTTGTCATAGCAGGATAACCCAAGACAAGATTAAGCTAAAGATATTCAGCGACTATGAACAGAGAAAGGTACAGATAACACCAAACTAGAGCTGAGCCAGCTGCCACAGCAGAAAGGAAAATGCTTAACACCATGTTTCACCCCAGGAAGTGTTACCAAAGTCACAAAGAGGCATAGCACACCATGATGGACTGCACTTGGGACAAGCAAGAGTGACAGTTCATTGACAGACAACTCAAATTACAAGTAGCTCTTAATCCATCTCCTTTTGAAAATGACAAATAAAGACTCCAACCACCTCTTCTGCTTAATGGGGTCATCGTCTTTTTTCTGACAGAATAAGCACCTAGGAACTGGGTGGGCATGAAACATAACAGGCAACCCTCTACAGTTGAGGGGAGCAGTGGAGGGTGGATACAGGTCCCTGTCAGAGGAAGCAAAGGGAATGCACCCCGACCCTCTTCCCCTCCCCCGTTGCCCTTGAGCAATAAGTATGGGACTCTGCAGGCTGAGGGCAATGTGGATGAGAGTATTGCAGAGGAACCTATCAAGGAGATGCCAAAGATGAAGCAGCCCCCCCAAACCTTAAGGACCAATGCCACGAAGAAAAAGAGAAAGTCTATAGTTATTGGAGACTCTCTCTTGAGGGGAACAGAGGGACCCATATGTCGTCCCGACCCATCCCATAGGGAGGTGTGCTGCCTACCTGGGGCCCGGGTGAGGGACATCACCCAGAGGTTACCTAAACTAATCCAGCCCTCTGACTATTACCCATTGCTGGTAATCCAGGCTGGAAGTGAAGAAATTGAAAAGAGCAGCACCAGGAAGATTAAAAAGGAATTTAAGGCCCTTGGGAAATCGATTGATGGGGCAGGAGCTCAAGTGGTGTTCTGCTCAGTTCCCTCAGCAGCAGTGGTGTACACTGAGAGGAACAGGAAAACCCACACCATCAACAGTTGGCTTAGGAGATGGTGCCAGCAGCGGAATTTTGGCTTCTTTGATCACGGGGCAACTCTTATTGCACCTGACCTGCTGGACCAAGTTGGGTTGAATTTATCTAGAAAGGGTAAGAGGGTGCTGGCACTGGGGTTGGCAGGACTCATTGGGAGGGCTTTAAACTAGGTCTGAAGGGGGTGGGTGAGGAAACCAGTCTCCCTGGAGAGGAGGGAGGACCACATAAACTGGTGAAATCAGCAGCCCAGCTGAAGTGCATGTACACCAATGCACGCAGTATGGGCAACAAACAAGAGGAACTGGAACTCCTGGTTCACCAGGAAGACTATGATGTAGTTGCCATCACAGAAACATGGTGGGACGATTCTCACAATTGGAGTACTGCACTGGGGGGTTATAAGCTCTTTAGGAGAGACAGGCAAGGAAGAAGAGGAGGAGGGGTGGCCCTGTATATTAGGGAATCCTTTGATGCCTCAGAACTTGAGGTTGCAGATGAAAGGGTTGAATGCTTGTGGGTTAAAATCAGAGGGAGGCCGCACAAAACTGACATCCTGGTTGGAGTCTGTTATAGACCACCCAACCAGGACGAGGAGGCCGATGAGATATTCTATAAGCAGCTGGAAGCTGTCTCAAGATCATCAGACCTTGTCCTTGTGGGGGACTTTAACCTACCAGACATCTGCTAGGAACTTAATTCAGCAGAGAGGAGACAGTCCAGAAGGTTCCTAGAGTGTATGGATGACAGCTTCCTGATGCAGCTCTTAGGTGAAACTACCAGGGGTAAGGCTCTACTTGATCTGCTGTTCTCAAATAGAGAAGGGCTGGTGGGAGATGTGATGGGTGGAGGCTGTCTAGGGTGCAGCGACCATGAGATAGTGGAGTTTTCAATATGCAGGGAGATAGGGAGGAGCAGTAACAGAACCCTCACTTTGGACTTTCAGAGGGCTTCAGGTTGTTCAGGCAACTTATTCAGAAAGTTCCCTGGGTAACAGCCCTTAAGAACAAAGGGGTCCAGGATGGTTGGACCTACTTCAAACAGGAGCTCCTAAAGGCACAGGAACTGGCAGTTCCCACATGCCGTAAGACGAGCCGGCGGGGAAGACGACCGGCCTGGATGAGCAAGCAGCTCCTGAAGGATTTAAGGGAAAAAAAGAGGGTTTATCGCCTTTGGAAAGGGGGGGAGGCAACTAGTGATATGTTTAAGGATGTTGCTAGATCATGTAGGAGAAAAATTAGAGAGGCAAAAGCACAGTTAGAAATTAAACTGGCCGCTTCCGTGAAGGACAACAAAAATCATTTTTATAAATATATTAATGCTAAAAAGAGGGGCAAGAGGAGCCTCCACTCTTTATTGGACATGGAGGGTAACATTGTAACTAAGGATGAGGAGAAGGCTGAGATTCTAAATACCTTCTTTGCCTCCATTTTCAACAGTAAGGCAGGAGGACTTCAGGATAACTGGCCTCCTGAGTTGGTTGATGGGGTCAAGGAGCAGTGTTGTACTCCTGAAATCCATGTGGAATTAGTTCGAGACTTGTTGAGTCACTTGGATGTTCACAAGTCCATGGTTTAAGTAGTCATGAGGTGTAGGGTGACAGGTTAGACTCGATCTTTGAGGTCTCTTCCAACCTTCTTGATTCTATGATTCTATGACCAAATCTTGAAGCAAGTAGTTAGGATCTGGTGATGCCCATACTGACATGCATAGCAAAAGATCATGGAATTACTTTGAGGTTGAAGGGGATCTTTAAATGTCACCTAGTCAACCCCCCTAGAGTGAGCAGGGACACCTTTAACTAGATGATGATCAAGTCCTACAAGACAGTCAACTAACAACAAAGAGCAACCCCAAGCAAAAATCTAATCTGCAGAAATAGGGCATTTCTCAACCAGCAGTGAAACACACAGCCTGCTCAGGGAGCTTCACTGCTGACCAGAGTGATTCTCCTGAGGAACATAACATGGAAGTTGGAGAAGTCAGCTCCATGCTTGAGGGGATAAATGCAGCCAGGTTACAGGATTTTTTAATGATATTTGCATAGAATTAACAAGTAATAATTAGAGTAGTGAATATTCTGAAAGGCACTATACTAATACTGTCTTCACAATAATTATCTCACCAGAATTTCAGAGGTCAAATTATTTTCTATTGGATTTACAATTAATTTTGTAAAAATAACAAATCCCCCCTAAGAGAGACTATAGTACTATAATGATAGTACTTGAAAGTGCCATACAGTCATTAACCAATTGATCTTCACAACACTAGTGTAAGGTAGGGAAGCATCATTATCTCCATTTGGGAACCATATAGACAAGGTAGTCAAGCTCTGCTCTCAGTCAAAGCTGAGCAAACATGTCCCAGTAATCCCACAGAATTATTTAATCACCTGGAGTGCCCAGAACACACATACTTTATCCAGTGCCTTGAACAAGATGCATTAAGACTATGACCAGCAGGTCAAAGGAGGCTCTCCTTTTCCTCCATTCCACCCTAGTAAAGCCATATCTGGAGTACTGGGTCCAGTTCTGGGCTCCACAGTTCAAGAGAAACAGGGAATGTCCGGTGGAGGGCTACAGAGATGTTGAGGGTTACTGGAGCATCTCTCTGATGCAGAAAGGCTTAGGGACCTGGGGCTGAGGAGGATCTTATCGATGCTCATCAATACCTGGAGGACAGGGGTGAAGAAGATAGGGATAATCTCTTTTCAGTGGTGCCTAGTGGCATGACAAGGAGCAACAGGCACAAAATGGAACACAAGAGGTTCCACCCAACCAAAGGAAAACTCTTCTTTATTTTGAGGGTATTGGAGCACTGGACCAGGCTGCCTAAAGAGGTTTTGGAGTCTCCTTCTCCAGAGACTTTCAAAACCCACTTGGACATGATCCTGTCAAACCTTCTCTAGGTGAACTTGCTTTAGCAGGGGGTTTTGTCTAGATGATCCTCAAAGGTCCCTTCCAACACCCACCATGTTGTGATTCTGCAATACCAGATCTTTGGCAAAGCAGGAATTGAAGTGTGTGAGTCATGGTCATCAGTCCTCTCCTAGCTTCAGGTGCATCTGCCATAGCATCATCAACCAGACACAAGCCCTGTCAGTGGTCCATCTCTGACAGTGACTTGGGGGTCATAATCAGAAATAGAGGTCAGGAGGAAATTAGACCTTACAGGGAAACCTTACAAGACAAACAGACAGGAGGATGAACTCCAGCTTGTAAAGGCTTCTCTCAACCACATCTACAAACAAAAGGGAAGCCTTTCTTCCTGCTGTCTCTGAATAACATCTCCCAAACTGATGCAAGCCCATCCAAGCCAGCATAGAGCCCTGCAGCTGGTAGGGAGAACCTCTGGTGACACCCATAGTGTCCTGTGCACTCCCAAAGCGTTACACCTTTGGTTACTCTTGGGTAGTTGCAGGGGCTTAGCAAGTTGATCTGTTGGAGGGGATCAAGGATGTGCTTAGATATGCATTAATTAGAATTCCTGCAGTTTTCTTCTGTTAATTATAGTTTAATTTGATTGCTTAATAGCTCTGGTTTTTGCAGTGTTTAGCACCTGTTGTAAATTGCACAAGATAAATCGTCTTCTACTATCTACTCCATTTACTCCTACAATTTTGCATTTCCCTTTCAGCTCAAAGCTTTGGATTTAAGCCGTCAGCTTTTCTCATCTTTGGCTTTTTCACCAAAGAAATCTTTGGGGTTTTTTTTAGTGAACTATTTAACCAATGAAGCAGGTTTCAGTTAAACACTTTCCTCAAAGCTATGATTAAAAAAAAAAAATAAATCAGTAAAGAGGAATATCCACGTGCTGCAAAGTGTGCAAATGCTGACCTGTGATGCTACGCAGATTTTCAGTTGTGGGTCATCCTTCTTCATCACTGTTGTTTCAGTCTCCCTTTCCAAGGCAAGGAGAGGAGGGGTTCACCCTTCTCTTACAGGATTATTAGACAGAAGATGAGGCCCTGTATCATTAATTGATTTCTTCTATACATTGTCCTATGATACAATTTTTCAAGACTGTGCATAATTGTGTTCCCTTTGCCACTTCTCTGTGTTCTGTCTTTGTCATATTGTCATTGAAGGCTGATTCCACCTTCTGTAATTGGAGATGTTCTACTTTTGGACAAAGGTGTGGGGGCAGCTCAGGGGAACAGCGCTGACATTTACTTCATCAATTTATTTTTATTGTTCCTACATTTATTGCAGCTATAACAGCCCTTTAATAGTTATATCTCCTCCCTGTAGGGTATTCTGGTATTTGAAGTTTTTTTAACTCATTTGTTCTCATAGATAACAGTAAAGTGCATTTCACACTAACCTTTAGGTTTCAATCTCCTCTCTTTCTTTGGCTCTGAAGCAGTTGCAGCTTTAAACTTTTACTGTGTTGTCAGTCTAAAGGCCACCACCACTGAGTCCATTCTAGTACTGGAGTAACCACAAATTAGTGGTCCTGAAAATTTCAGGGAGGCAAGTCCTAAAACCAGAGTGCTGCTATTATCATAATTCAAAATTGGCTGTCCTTTTAATAGAGGGGGAGAAAAAATACAGTCGATACCGGCATCGAATCTCCTTTTACAATCTTCAGTCAAACAAGGGGTGATAACTGCATCTTTACGAGCAGCAGCATAACTGACTCCACCACCCCCCAAGCTTGTGCCCTTCGGTACCTGCACAAGCAGTAAATGAGTTCAATGTTTAGACAAAACCATGCCACAGGTTTCCCTTTGTCCCCTTCCCAGGTAGACCTTTTCCTCTCTCTACAGTTTTATCACAAGCTGCAACTTAATTGCACCACAAAACATAAATTATTGCTAGTAATTAATTCCTAGGTGGGTTTCAGTAGGTGATTTCAGAAATTCCCATCACTGAACTTTCAAATATGAGTTCTCCAACAAATGCTCTCAATCACAGGTAGGACCTGACCCTAGGCATCTGACAGATTGGTGTCCCCCACAGCACCTCCCAGGAGCAGCTAATAGCTGAAGCACCTAAGGACAAATGATGCCACCGGGTTACCTGCAACATGCAAAATCCTCATCTAGCAAAATCCCAACTGCTCCACAGGTTTTGCTCCACTGACAGGGAGCACTTTTGCACCAGTGGAGGAGAAACCTGCATGAGCCACAAGGTTCATAGAGATAAAGGACCTTTCCCAACACAGCCACATGTCCGGAAGGACACACATCCAGAAAGAAAGCGTACTTGTCTGCAAACACTGAAACAAAATCTACACTGCTGCTGTAGAAAAAGCCACTTACTGGTCTTTTTTAAAATGGTACATCCTGGTAAAACCATTTCTAACACCACCTCGCCAGCTGTACTCTGTCATTCCACCTCTTCGGAGGAAGAGACGCGTTTTTGCCTCAGAGCCTCTTCTCTTAAGGACATTGCCAAGAAACGGCTTAATTAAAGCAAACTAAAAGTCACTCTTCTGAACTCAGTGACAATTGCACCAGTGCAAAATTGCTGAGAAAAATCATTTAAAACAAACAAACAAAAAAAAAAAAGGCATCAGAACTTATTGCCTCCCTGACATAGATAATCACTCACCCAACAAGGCCTACCAGAGACAATAGCATTGATTACCTGGGTCAGGATTTAACACCAGAATAACCCAAAGATACAAATCCTAGTTTTACAGGGTTAGTTTTTTCAAGTAGTTTTAGCCTGGTCTCTGACTTTTACATCCACATAATGTATGTACCAAGTTGGACTCATGCACCCAAAAATGAGATGTTGCAGCCCAAAGCAGTCACAGCTTACTGAGAGTGAGGGCACAGTACCACTCCTGTCAGTCTTCATACTGTAATTTATGTTTTTGAGAGCCTGGATTTGTTTCTTCTACTCAAGTAGAAAATTTTTAAATCAAAATTCAAGTCTTTGGCCACATCCTTCCACTGTATTTAAATTTCAAAACAAGCTTTCAGCCGCACCTGAAGGTTGCAACACTACAGCTTCCCCATACAAAACACCCTGGAACTTATTGCAACCTTTCAGTACTTAAAGCAGACCTGTAAGAAAGATGAAGGTAGACAGGCATTTTAGTAAAGGTAATGCTTTTAAACTAAAAGAGGGAAGATTTAGACTATTTAGAGGAAGAAATGTTTTGCACCTAGAGTGGTGAAACACTGTCACAGGTTGCCTAGGGAAATGGTAGATGCCCCTTTCGTGGAAACATTCCAGGTCAGGTTGTAATGGTACTCTGAGTGAGCTGATCTAGGTGAAGATGTCCCCACTCACTGCAGAGCAGTTGGACTAGATGAGCTTTAAAGGTCCCCTCCAACCCAAACCCTTCCATGGCTCTAGGAAATATGATACTCTCCTAAATGGGCCATTACTAGCATTAGTAGAACAAAGAGCTTCTCTTACTATGATTAAAAGTAACCAACTCTGGCAGGAGCAAAGCAGTTTCAGTTGGTTAAAGCAATATTTGTATATTTGCTTCTCAGGAACCTTACTGTTGCTCATTTACAAAATAAACATAAGGGAGTGGGGGGAAAAGGAGGAAGGAGTGTGAGGAGAGGTTTGCTCCTCGCTTTTACACTTTGTGTCTTCTGCACACTTCTAGGAAGTCATTTAAAAATTATGTGAAAAGGGAAGGAAATTTTTCAAAAGTTTCTGAGAAACAAAGATGAATCTACTTTAAATTGAAGGCACCACATGTTTTTATTTGGGTTAAAGCAAGTTTGAGATACTCAGAGAATCCAGTTGCCTTGATTTTGTTGATGATGTGCTTATGCTTAGCTTCTAGGAATTATTCTTATGTGAAAAAAATTATTTTCTGAGTTCTGGAAAATCCTGCTGCATGCTCAAGCAAAGCAAGCATCTGACTCCATAATTTACGAGCACCAGGGTGTCACAGCCATCCACTGCAGAAGGTGATGTGGAGCAGGGGTACATTGGCAACATGGTTCCTTCCATCCGTGCCCACAGTGCTCCACATAAGCGTTACCCCTTCACCAGCACAACACATGGGCAATCCTCTCTTCCGAAAACTAAGCTCAAAGCCCTTTGGTCCAGCCTCCAGGAAGCAACTCTGACCCCAGAACTGGATGTAATCCACAAGATTAAGGGCAGGGAATAACCTCTCCTGCTGCTTCTAAGAGCACTCCCCAAAAGAAGCAACTCTCATTGTAGAGCCAGCACCAATGCAACATGTCTTCAAAGACTGGCCAGACGTCACACACAAAGGAAAAATAATCATTCAAGTGTATGTGCCCATGGCTTCCACTCTGACTGGATCACGTGGCCCAGCTTTCAGGGCACACCCACAGTGCAAAGTCAACTATGATGCAACACCGTGGCCTCATGGTTTCAGAATTAGTCCTCAATCTCAGATACATCATGCCCCTGCCTACACTGCCACTTGCAATTCCTTTAACCCATCATTCACAAATAATAATATTAGGAGAAATATTCACCCACATGGGTAATTATAGTATCTGTGAACCTGCCATATGTGTGGCCAGCAGGTTGAAGGAGGTGATTCTCTTTCTGTCCCTCTATTCCACCTATTGAGACCTCACCTTGACAACTGTGTCCAGCTTTGGAGTCCTCAAGAAAGACATGGACCTACCGGAGAGGGTCCAGAGGAGGCCAGAAAAACAAGTACAGTCTGAGAGTTGGGATTGTTCAGCCTGGAGAAGAGAAGGCTGAAAGGGAGATTTTTTTGTGACCTTCCAGTACTTAAAGGAAGCCTATAGAAAAGATGGGGACAATCTTTTTAGCACGACCTGTTGTGACAGGACAAGAGATGATGCTTTTAAACTAAAAGAGAGGCGATTTAGAGTGGATAGAAGGAAGAAATGTTCTACACTGAGGATAGTGAAACACTGGCACAGGTTGCCCCATCCCTGGAAACATTGCAGTTCAGGTTGAACGATGCTCTGAGCAACCTGATTTAGTTGAAGATGCCCTGCTGCAGGAGAATGGAACTAGATGACCTTTAAACATCTCTTCCAATCCATTCCATAATTCTATTATATCTTTATCCTGAAATGGGAACATTGCAAAAAATCAGTCACCTGATCTCTGCTGGCCTGTGGTTTTATACCAAATTACTGAATATGGTCACAGAAGCATTGAGAAGCAGAAGTCACATGACTTCTGTCATGTAGGGGTGCAGGGGTGTAATTCATTCTACTGTTTAACTAAGACAAGAGGAAAGTTGAGCCTTGGAACCATTCTGTATTTGTAAGCCAGCTAAGTGTTGCCAGACCATGGATCATCCCCACCTCTGAGCAGACTAGTTCAGTTGAAATGGAAAAATCAATAACCTAAAAAACAGAGACATTTACCCATTGATTGATCTTTTCTTTAAGTGCTTCAGGACCACTGCACCAGGAGGATCAAAGGCAAGAGTACCAAAACTTCCCCAAGCTTTGATGCTCATCAGGTACTCTGTTGCAGCCAAAGCAGGAATATTTCACAAATGGGAGTTGAGGTTCTATGCCTATAAATCCCAACAGATAGATCCAAATATCAGAAGTAAGAAGCTTTATCTTCACAGCTTTCTCTGGGGTAGGTTGGGTTTTTTCCTGAGCTTTGTTTCTGAACTCTTACAGTTCCCATTTCTAGCCACAGGGCACAGCTGGCAAAGCTCATCTCCCGTGGAAGAAAGAGGTGGGTTTTTCAGGGAGGAGGGGGGTGTTTTTATTTAGGTATAGTGTAGGTTCTGTTTCTCCTGAACATCCCTGTTTGATAAGAAAGGTGACAAAACTGAGCTGAAAAGAAAGAAAAAGTAAAGGCTATAGGTCACATACATAATCTGTAATAAGGAAAAATAGTAATTATGACCATATTGAATTTGCATTGTTAAGCTCCCTTTAAGGCTATATGCTGTAGTCCCAGTATTTTGACTCCAAAGAATTTAAAATTAAACAAGCAAACAAAAAATGCTGTCATTCTAAATTTGCCCTCTCTTCATGTGAAAACTGATACTGATTTTGAGCTTTTTGTTAATGTATTGGTAAGAGATCTAAAAAGCAATGCCAGAAGTCAGAGACAGACAAGTTTTCACCAGGTTAAGTGGCTTTTCTAAAGAGAAATTTTCCAAACTGGTAGGATTTTAATATCAAGGGTTTTCTTGAGTAGACTGAGAGAATGTTTGATGTAAAACTACAGTTACAGCACCAAGCCACTTTGATGCTAGACCAGCCTAAAGCTCAGCACCTTGAAGGGCAGTACTCCTGTCCTCCAGATATGAATTTCTATTAGATGTCTTCACCAGGGGGGTACTAGATATTTCTGAGTTCCTATCTCCCCTTCAGTCATCCCCATCACCACTTCTCAAGAAGACATTTTTCTTGAGGCCAAATTTCTCCATGGTTTGACTTTAACAAAGCCAGTTGCAGCATGGAAAAATTCAGCCTTCTGTTTAAAAATCAGTCAAACATTTCCACAGCTTGGGACATCTCTGCTTCTGAGATTTTTTTTTTTTTTTTATTCCTACCTCCTGTTTCCCTTTTTTGAGGGTTAGCACCAGTTATTTTTGATTTTGCAGACTTTGTTCCCCCTGACTTTATAACTTAGTTTCCTGTTTATCAGAAATTATGTTTAATTTCACTTTTGCTAAGGATTTGTTCACCTATAGACACAACCATCACAAAGGTTACTGTCCCACCATGCAGGAGTGTTGTGAGTCTTAATACTTGTAGAGTGCTTTGAACTCCAGAGTTACTTTGGGTTTCTTTTAGTGTTTCAACTTTTAAGTCTTGTTGTAACATCATTCTTTAGATCAGTGCTTGGCAGCACATGGCAAGTATCAGTGCAGCTTGGCAGAGGAGATGTTGTGGATTAACACTTGGTCCCTGATTCCCTCCAGCATACTCCTGCCAGATCCTCTTTCTTGGAGAACCAAACCTCCAGAGCAGAACTTGCAAAAGCCACTCCAAGTGCGCACCATACCCTTCACACTCACCAAGGATAACTAAAATCCTCAGCAAAGTGGGATTTGGGAATTATCCTCAACAGCAACAAATTCGCTGTTTCCCCATGGAGGAGGTGCAGTCGCCACAGCATCAATTTGGAGCACATACTGGTTAGGAATGTCTTAGGTTCATATTTCCCTTTTGCTACACATCCCTTTGTATAACTTTTAAATTATAATTTATTAAAGATGTCAGTTGACAGGGCACTTGCTATGCCTAGCTGGAACCTCCTCTAAAGTGCTTCCCAATAGGCTCTGTATAAGTCCCCTTTGATTACCGTAGGATTAGTTTGTTCAGCTGATGGCCTTTCTTCTCCAAGATCCTCATTGTGTCTCCTGCCTCCTATGCAGTTCTTAGGAATTTAAATGAGCCGTTTTATGTCTTTCTACAAGTGGAGATCGACAAACTCAGCCCCACCCTTCTGCTTTCACTTTTAGTGTGCCTAATAAAAGTAGTGTGAGGGTTGGGTGTTGGCTTGTTGTTTGTTCTTTTCCAGGGGTCGTGGCTAATGGAGAATTTTATGTTGTTTCTGACATTGTTTGTGGTGCCTCCCACTAGACTATGTGCTCCTGAGGATTGAAAGACAGTGGCATAAATGTCAGGGAAATGCCTCTGCTATGTCAGGTCTAATTAGACATTTGTACTTGTGGGACAAACCTTCCTCATAAAATTCAAAGCTCAGCCTCACTTAGCACAGGTTCACAGAGACTAGCAAGGAGAAGACATCATAATCAGCACACAGACATATCCAAATATGATGCAATTTCTTCTAGCATTTTAATTCAACCCCCAACTCATGCGACTCCATCTCCACTGCTGCCACAGGAGATTTCCAATACACAAAATAAAGATACCTTGTCCTCACTGTGCTGTATCCAGTTGATCCCCAAAAACACAGAAAATCCTCAGCTTGAAAGTCAAAGCACCAAATTAGAAAGCAACAAGCACAACCAAGTCCATTAACATCTACACCTGGAGCTCCAGTTTTGGGGCACAGCACAAAGTGGTTCCCATCTTGCCATGCTGTACAGACAAGAAGCCAGGGGGTCTAACAACTACCCATATGGAAGGTGCTCCTGCACATGGGGACTGCAGGGCTAACCATTAGGTACACCTCTGCAACCCTCCGTTCTCTGCTCATGCTTTCCTCACAACACAGAAATTTTCCTCCCCATTTCAGACTGAGGTGGACATAGACAACCCAAGAATAACCTAGTGGTTACCTCTCTCAACCTCAAGTCTCTAATACACTTGGCAGGCCCATCCTAGGTCCTCTTATAGCACTGTGTGATTCTGAGGTGTCTGACGCTGAATTTCAACAGACTGAAGATAGATCAACTGCTCAAGACCTCACTTAGAGCTGAAGCCAGGAGGTAAGAGGTGACATCTTGAACCAGCACTGCAGCCATCTCTCAGCCAGAGCAGCTTTGCAGTAAAGCACAGGATTCATGCTATGGACAAAGAGACCCTTGAAAGCGAGCTCAGACACATCATCCAGGGACTCTCACAAGGCAGGGTGCATGACTGCTCTACAGCATGGGCATTGCTGAGTACATGCTGCTATGATCTAGCCGCTCTGGCTGCCACTGTGCAAACATCTAATCTTTTTCAGGACAAAAGAAGGGAGAAACATGCATACACACGTTCGTATGTGCCTGTGCACGCACATGTGTATGTAGCAAAAACAGGGTCATGAGCTGAAAAAAATGAACTCTGAAGAAATAGTCTCATCTTGTCTGTTTTAGCTTCCCCTCTTTTGTCCACCCAAATCTGAGAGAGCAGCTCCCTCTGTGGGCTTTCCTTCTCAGTTGTTTGTTTGCTGGCTGAGGGTGTATCTAGGGAAGTAGAGGGAGGGTCTGGCTGGTGCTGAGAATCTATCACTCATCACTGCTGCCTCAACAAGGCAAAGAGGAACCTGAAGAACACCATCAACAACTAAGGTCAAAAAGGTTTGTGTTCCTTTACACTTCAGAGTTGAGTATAAAATCCAAAAATCCTCTGTACTTTCTGGATCAGAAATTATCTGCACATATAATTCATTCAGCTGCACCCAAATGCTCACAAGTGAGATACTTGACCACCTGTGTGAGCAGACCTCCATGCTGTTAGGAAGCAAGAGCAAGGCGCTACAGAGTAGGATCATGGCTGAGCAAACATCAAGAAGCAATAAAATGACATGTGACACAGCTGCAGTCACCCTGCTTTCTGCTACACCTATGTTAGCACATCGATAGGACTCTTGCTTGGAAGAAGTGAGGATTTAGTGAAAGAGTTTGTCACTCATGGGATTACATGGAGAAAATTAGCAGCAATGCAGCATCTCTACCACATCATGAAGAGAAGTCCTCCACAAGGTCAAAACATTCAGTGCATAAAAACTTCAGGAAAAGTACATCCAAAGCCAAGGGTCGGAATCACTTCTGTGCTTCAAAATTTTTAACCAAAATCCAGGGGGTCCCTTCCTGTTCTGAGTACGCTGAATTGCCTGCCTCCAGCCACCCCAACCCCTCAATGGTCCAAGTGTTTCCAGCTTCCTCTCTTCTCCCTGCTTTTGGATGGTACTGTGGATGCTTGCATGTTGTTCTGAACTCCACACCATAACACAGTAGAAGGAAGGGGGTGGTGTGATATTCCCAGCTGAAAGCAGGAGTATGTACATCCACAGCTCCCCAATGAAAGAGATGAGAATGTACCCTGGGGGAGATTGCTATGAATGAGTAATGTTGAAACAAAGAGGTGCCGTTGTAGGAGGGTGCTTCAGGCTGTCAAAAATGGATATGAGTATTTATATTAGAACCTTATTAGCCCATCAGCCCCAAATTGAGAGGGTTTCTCGCATCCCTGATTTGGAGCCTGACACACCATGTGGCTTCCACCTTTTTTTTCTTCCTTCTTTACAGAAGGAAAAATGTTTTCAGAATTACCTTTAATGAACCGAAAATGTTCATTTAAAAGTCTGCACTGTGGAAAGAGTGAGGCTGGTGGAGGGAAGGAAGTGACACAGGGCTTACTGACCGGTGGGAGGCTGGTTTCAGTCTCCCTGTGGAGAAACAGAAGCGAGACGTCAGAGATGGCCAGAAACCCACAATCAGGCTTAATCTGCAAGAAGTTTTTTTTCCAAAACTCTTATTTCTAGGCTGAGGTACTACGCATGCATATTTTTCTTGCCTATCTGAATGTTTTTGACAACTTAAAACAGATGCTTAGAAGTAGCTGTCTGCATCATCACAGTCATTGGATGGTCGTTCACGTGGAGGCGGGTAGCAGCCAGGTTGCGCGCATCAGGTTCAAGGGTGAGAGTAAGCCAAGCGTGTTGTTAAATCAAAGAAATGCCATCGTAGGAACCACTCCCTGCACTCAAACATTGACTTTTTTCTGCAGTCCTGACCTGGCACAGAGGAACTTTCCATCCCATGGCCCACCAAAGAAATAGGGGGAAAACAAAAAAAAAAAAAAAAGAAAAAAGGGAAAAAGCCCCACCATTTTTCTAACTGACAGCAAAGCCATGTCAAGGCCTACAAGCACCGCCTGGCCAGGTGCCAGGAAATGTGTAAATTTTCGTGAGCTTAGGCTATTTTGCCAGAAGTCTGCAATGTGCCTGGACATGACCAGTTCCCCTTTGTCAGCCCCAGCCTGACCAACCAGGAAGTTTAAGAGAGAAAAAAAGAGACAGACAGTTTTCCCCCCAGTAATACGACTCTCCTGTAATACACCTTTCATTTCTATCCCAACAGACACAATGGTCCCACACTCTGGGGTGAGAAGGGAGGGGTATGAGAGCCTTTTAATTCTTAAAAAAAAAAAAAAAAAACCACCACTATTTTTTTCCCCCTCAGTCCCATGTTTGCTGATAACCTCACAACCACCCCTCCTGGCTTTGCAGTGGTTATTAGCTTGGCTTGTTGCTATAAATACCAGCATTAACTCCATGTATTCCCCAAAGACCAAGCTGGAAAGAAAAGGAGCATTTATGTAACTTTTTCCTTTTTTTTCCTTAAAAAAGGAAAAGAGAGAGAGAGAGAAAAGAAACTGACTGTGTTTCATATAACAGGCATTTAAAACTCTGGATAAATCAATTAAATGAGGCACTGGACATATCAAACCACTGCCGAGCCAGCACTCCCTTGCCTCCTGGCTTTCAGTTGGGAGGGGAGGGAAACACATTTAAATTAATTTAGGAAACCCAGATTACACAGGAGACATGACTCTGCTTGCAAAAAGCACAGATCTGCTGCCACAGCAAGGCAAAGCAGGATGGAAAAGGCCAATGGGAGCATGGGGAGGAAGGCGCATGTTCTGCTCACACCCTCCACTGTCCCCCCTCATTTCAGTAGCATCTCTCAGAGCACAAGTAATGTTCAAGTCCATTTCACAGCTGGCAGACACACCTGCAGAGGCAGTCAAGTGTGGACAGGAGGAAGTTTAAGAGTGGAAATGCTGCTGTTTCTCACCCCACAGATTTTAAGCCATTGTCTTGTGAGATAGCCAGCTACCGAGGTAGTTACATGAACTCAGAGAAGAAAGCACAAGATGCTGTGATCAGCACAGAAATCAGATCTCCAGCCAGGTGGTAACAGATGAAAACCGAAGGTTTCAATCCTTAGCACCTATGACTAATAGAATCATAGAATCAACAAGGTTGAAAAAGACCTCAGAGATCAAATCCAACCTATCACCCAGCACCTCATGACTAACTAAACCATGTTTAGTTAGTGCCACATCCAATCCTTTCTTGAACACCTCCAGGGACAGTGACTCCACCACCTCCCTGGGCAGCACATTCCAATGGCAGATCACTCTTTCTGTGAAGAACTTTCTCATCAGCTCCAGCCTAAGCTTCTCCTGGTGCACCTTGAGACCGTGTCCTCTTGTTCTGGTGTTGCTTGCCTGGGAGAAGAGACCAGCACTCACCTGTCTACAACCTCCTTTCAGGTAGTTGTAGAGAGCAATAAGGTCTCCTGTAAGCCTCCTCTTCTCCAGGCTCCCTCAGCCTCTCCTCACAGGGCTTGTGCTCAAGACCTCTCACCAGCCTCATTGCTCTTCTCTGGACACATTCAAGTGTCTCAATATCCTTCTTAAATTGAGGAGTCCAGAACACTACAATTGAGGAGCCCAGAATACTACAATTGTAATACAACAAGGATGAAGCCACCTACACTTCCCTGGGAGACCAATCCATCCTGCCCCTGAGCCAGAACATCTTCAAACCCCAGGTCTTCAAATCCTCACAGAAGAAAAAAAAGTACTTCTTTTAGGAGTGCTCAAGTCACCTTAGACATTTAATTCCAACAATTTTGAGGCCTCTAAAGAAATATATGTGTATAGCCTCCCTATCAGTTAACAGATTATTTGATCTTGAATCATAGAAAGTTTTGTGTTGGAAGAGACCTTTAAAAATCATTTAGTGCAATCCTCCTGTACTAAGCAGGGACATCTTCACCTAGACACATTATGATAAATGAGGCTCAGAGCCTCATTTAGTTCAAAAAGAAAAGCAGATTTAGGAAAGACACTCACTGTATGGCTCACATGTATTAAGCAAATTGATATCCAAGAACTCATGTGCATACGCACACAAAGGCTTCCCAGATATGCAAGTAAGCCAAGAAGTATGTTCAAGACAGACCAAGGAATTCAGAAGAAGAAAGGTGTCTAGGTAAACATATGAAAATAACAGTAGTGGTAAAGACTATTTTGGCATCTGGCCTACCCCAAGAACAAGACAAAACATTCAAGGGATCTCAGTAGAACTGTTGACATCACAGGATATAGTCATGTTCACAATGAGGTGCACTTCAGCCCACCCCTCCTTTAATGAATATGTTTGGTTTGGTCAGATAAATCAGACTTTACATCCACTAAAATAATCTTTCCCTGTCCCACCTCATTTCAGCGGTTGGTCCAGAGATAGTTCCCTGCTTCAGAGGCTTTTTCAGCTCCTGCAAATCCCCACTGCCAGGAAGCTGTGTTTATTCCACTTATCCAAATATTGCTTCATTTACTAATGCTGAAACAAACTGAGATTACCCCAAAATCATCCTGGCTAAGAGCATGCAAGGCAACAGATGCAGAAAACATGGGAACAGCAGCGTTCCAGCTACAGTGGTTGTAACGAGGCCATCTCATGGCACCAGCCCAGCCATTTCCCCTCTATCCAGAATGCTGCCAGGCCTTATGATAACAGGACAGAAGGTGCTCTTCAGTGGCCAGATAAAGCCTCAGGTAGAGAAGAAGGCTTAGTTTTAAACAAGAATTAAAACGTTTGCACATATGCTTTCATGGGTGAGGCTTGAAAGATCTGCTGACATGCTTGGACGTACATCTCAAACAAAAATGCCAGTTTTAAAGAGAAGAGGCTGGATTAGGGAATTAAAGCAACCTTCTAAAAAGTATGATTTCTGGAGCAGCATAAAATAGCCTACCATGCCAAGTACAGCTCAGTCCCACTAAAATTGCTCATCTCTAGGATTTAAATAATAATTTTTAAAATTATGGGGTTTTTTTAAAACCTTTAGAAAAAAGTGGATACTACAGCACATACTGATGATGTATCCAACACACCCAGCTCCAGAGACATCCATGAAGCACCAAAGTGCCTTTCACCCACACATTTTGCCTCATACAGCTGCAGGAGACATTGTGGTATTTGCTGCTGTCCCAGCAAAGGGAGACAATATCTTTTGCCTTTTAAAGCACCAAGACTATTTTTAACCTGGTAGTCCCAAAACAAGGACTTAGTCAGGAAAACCCATACACCATGAGCTAAGCTATATGGTGGCTTAGAGGTGGTGGATGCCCCATCCCTAGAAATGTTCAAGGTCATGTTGGATGGGGGTCTGAGAAACCTGATCTAGTAGAAGATGTCCCTGCTCACTGCAAGGGGCTTGGACTAGATGAGCTTTAAAGGCCCTTCCCAACCCAAGCCATTCCATTATCCTATGTTTCTATATTTACTGGAAAAGTTTTCCACTGAGTCTTAAGAGATGCATCATTTAATTGCCTCAAACACCATATTTTCCACTTACACAACTGAAATTTATAACCAGTACTAGCCTCACTCTACATCTCATATCATCCTACCATGAGTGACTCCTGTTATGCACACAGGGACTCCATAAATGAGAATTAAGCAGTATCATAGGAGAGGCAAGTCCCTCTCAGAGGAGGAAGAAGGGAAGGCTGAAGTCAAAATTTGCCAGGCTTTGTTGTCAGATTTTCTTCTAATCCTCAAAGTCAATGATTTTTCATGGAAAATTTTAACTAAACCATTTTCCCCCCTCACTTTTGGGAACATTTTCTCCTTCAGGAGGGAGAAATAAAAAAAATATCCCAACTCTAGCAACACACTGTCTGTCCACATCCAGTCTTTCTGGTTGCTTCCTTAGGCTGGCCTGAATCAAAGCTACCATTCATCCATGACCCGCTCCTGCACGAGACCTGGGCACACTGATCCACCATATACTGGTCAGAAAGGACATAAAAATAAAGCAGATGCTATTAGCATTCAGAGCACACATCCACTTGCTAACCCCCCTTTCATAGCCTTGTGTATGCCTTGAATCAGAGGGCTAACAAGACAGAATGCTATGAATAAACTGTATGAATAAAGTATGAATTCTCTGTATGAATAAGGTCTTGGAGTAAGTGTTCAAAAACCCAGTGCCACCCCAAAGCTTCCCAATGCAGAGAGGAATAAAGGCAGAACAAGAGTGGCCCAGCAGTGTAGCAGCCACTGCTCGCAGACCCTCCTGCCAAGGGCAACCCACGAGCAGAGACTGTCCTGCCCAGCAAACACACAAGATGTGTCAGTGGGTAACTGGCTTCACATCTCCAACTCACCTGCTAAAGCCTTCATAATAAGCCTGACCTAGATGAAATATTTGCATCCTGTATATCTTGATACTTCTTCATGTGACATACCTAAAAGCCCTTTGTGGTTCTCCACAACCCATCACACTCCCTATTGCCACTTGTAAATTTCCCCCATTTCAGTATTATAGCAATACAGCCTTTCCCCCCACCTGTATCATTTACAGTTACTGAAAATAAACAAAACACTGGTGCCTTTAGCTCTGTTGGTGCTCTGCTTGACTCTGACCTTCTTCCAAGGCCAGAAACCTTGGAGCTATCCTTGACACGCTAGCCTTCTTTCCCTCTCCTGTCCCCCATGTCCATAAATCTGCTTGTCACCATCATGGACAAAGCCCATCCTCACCTTGACCCTGATGCTGCTGAAATCTCTATCCAGACCATAATTACTTCCCAACTCCACTATAGTAAATTCTTTCCCTGTCTTTTATTTTCAGGGACTAAAGCACAAACTCTTTAAAGTTTAAGTAAGCCAGATCCAAGCTCCTTTCTCCTTCCCAGAAGGTAGGCTCACAGCCCTGATAGAGCTGCACAAGGGTGAGACTGCTTGTCCTCACTAACAAGGATTGAGATGCTCTGTCTTCCTTACAGAGTAAGGACTCCTACAGGAGCTGGTGCCATGCAGGGAGCAATGTCCTTCATCCCTTCACCCTTGCCTTCCTTTCTCTATGGGAGTTTCTCCATGTGCTCACAGCTCTGGACTACTTGCAGTGGTGCCAGATAGAGAAGATGTAAAATCAATGATCAAAGAAATGAATGAAAACAAGATTTGAGTAAAAGTTTAAATATAAAAGAAAACCACAAAGCTTGGTATCAATGATTGAGCATTCCTGCTGGCAACCTGCCCTGAGAAGCAATGACCCCCTAGGTATAAAGCAAAAAGGCAAACCATAGCAGTAGAGCGCAAGAGGATAAATAAGACTTTGGTGAGCACACCTGGTTCCTTGATGCTGCTTTAATAACAAAAGCTCATAAAAACACACAGAAAATGAGAGCAAAATGAATATGATGACCAAAAGACTCCACAAAAGATGCAAAAGGATCCCAACCATCAGTTTCACAGGAGGACTCAAAAAAGAGATGAGGAGAGAAGGGAGATGCGTGCTGGTGACATCCCGATGGATCTTAAGGAGTCCTTGGGGAGGTAGCCCCGTCCTTTGCTTCCCACCCTTTGCTCACAGTCTAAGAGTGATTAATGGCTTAAGCAGGGATCGATCCAACTTGACAAAAAGCATGGGATTTCCATTTCTTTGAGAGGGGCCACCTGGAGAAGCTGGAATTTAGAGGACCTGAAGTAATTGCGTTTCTCTGTCTTTTCCTGGCATTTTTAGGTACTGATTAATGTAGAGCTTGGGCAGCCCAGGGAAATCAATAACCTTAACCCTTAGGAAGTGTTTGCATTTATGTAGAAGATACTGGACGTGTATGGGTTGGGTTTTTTTTTTTTTTTCAAGTGAGATGGAAAGTTGAAGGGGTCTGCCAATGCCACCCTCTCTGCTTCTGTGGTTTTGGGTGATGCTGGGTAAAGGAACCCACCTTTTCCCATGGATATCCCTCCTGGGTTACAGGAGGAGAAAATTAAATTAAAACTAGAACAAAATAAGATAAAAAAAATAGAACCACATGGTGTTGTGGTAGGGGGCTCGCCAGGAGTGCCACAAGCACCAATGGCACAATGCAGTGCAGCCTGTCCCCGCCGCAGCATCTTTCACTCGGGTGCAGACAAATTGATTTGCAAAGGTTGAGGCTGGCAGCTCAGCCTGCTTTGCATAGCCAGCGCTCCCTGGCCACACAATAAAAAAGTAGCCTGGCAAACAGAGGCACACAGCGGGAACTGGCCGGTTCAAAGTCCAAACCCCACACCCCCTCACCCCAGTCTGGTTTGAAAGGTCACTGTGTGTCTGGGAAAATAGTCTCAGGATACGATCCTTTATTAAAGGTCACTATTTTTCAACGGCACTTAACACACACTTGCACACAAATTGAGGCTGGAGGAAAAAAATAAAAAGAAGAAAAAAAAAAAAACCTGGGGGCTGCCCCACATTGTACATTGTGCTCACAAGATTTATGTCTTGTGGTCACCAGCAGTAAACACACACTGCTTCAGTATTAAAGTTCACATTAATCCACCGATTTCTTTTTTTCCCCCCCCCCCCCTCTCTTCTCCTCCTCTAAATCAGCCTCTCTTTGCAAGGCAAACAGTGGCAAGGCAGGACTTTAACTAATCGCTTTTGTTTTTCCTCCCTGGCTCTAGGGGTTTTACCTTCCCATGGGTTTTTTCCTCTGTTTTTGTTTGGGTGCTGGCTTTGGGTTTATGCCTTGCGTGGAGATTTTGCTCTGATGATGAGGGCTTTGTGTTTTAACCCAAGGATCTAGACAATTTATGCAACAAACCAAACACACTATTTATGCCATAGTAACAGATACGGAAAGAGATTATTTAACAGGTTGTCTCTCTCTCTTCCCGAGTCCTACAATCACACACTACAATGAGAAATAGTGATCAAAAACAGAAAGTAGAAAGCTTCTTTTTTTTTTTTTTGCCACACATACTTGTTTTATCTTTGTGTATGCAAATACATTAAAACCAAAATAGTAATTCCTGTTTTACTCCCCAAGTGACAGATATTTAACTCCTTAGTCACACAAAAAAGTGTCTTTAAGAAACTCTGCTTTGAATTAATAGAGGAACCAGTTTTAATGAATACACTGAGTTTCTAAATCATTTTCTACAAGAACTGGGTAAAAAACAGTGAACTAGGATGCAAATTACACAATGTTTTGGATTTCCACTTTGCTAAATAACAACTGACTTTTACAAAGCTTTGCCAATAGTACATTTCCAAGTGATCAAAAGCCCCTTAGTTTTTCTGATTAAAACAGTCAGGAAAATATACACCTGAATTATGAAACATCCCAGGATTATTCTAATATCCCAAAACAAAAATGAAATTATTTTTCAAGTAAAGACTAGTAAAAACTAAAATATTTGTAGAGAGCACTGATATTCTGTCACAAAACAACTTTAATCCCTTTGTCTGTTGGGTTTGCACCTCTCCTGGTCCAAGTTGTTAGGGGTGAACTGCTCTGTGATGCCATCAGCATTGCTCCCCAGTTATTGGCTGGGTTCTGTTAACCCAACCAGGCACTAAAAAGGTCCAGGAAAAGCACCAAGCGGGGAGGTAAAGGGGAAATGGAAAAAGGGAGGTAGAAGTGAAACTTCTTAAAACAGATGAGCCCCAGGTCTGGGCTTTAGAGAAAAAAAAAAAAAAAAAAGTATTTTCAGAGGTCATTATGCACATAGGGTTCAGCCATCTTATAAAGCCTCTGGGTAGAAGATGGGAATTTATAGTGGGTATAGAGAGATAGATAGATAGATGGATATGATATAGATAAATAAAAATACACAGATAGAGGTTCAGACTCTGAGATCCCATCCCTCATCTCTGGAGCATCTTCATTTCCCCCAGTTTCACCAAGGTGCTGCTCAGGATTATCCTCCCCAGGACAGGAACAGGTGGGCTCAGGGTCAACATCCTCACAGCACATGCCTTTGCAGAGTATTTCAGTGGGGTGCAATTAAATGCAAATTCTCTGGCACTATATATCACAGAATTACTGAACAACAGGGGTTGGAAGAGACCTCTGGAGATCGTGTATGTCCAACCACACAGCCAAAGCAGTTTCATCCAGAGAAGGTTGCCTAGGACAGCATCCTGGTGGGTTTTGAAAAAGCACTTAATGGAGGACCTGGAGGTTGCACTGCAAAGGGCAGCACCTTGTTGGTGAAGAGCCTGGGGATCACCGTGCACATTGGAACTCACAGTAGAGCACTGTGAGCCCATCTGTCTCTGTAAATGAGGCTTTTAGGACAGCAGAGGATGAAGAACCAAGGTTCACAAAGAGGTTGGGGAATCATATTATTGGGAGATTTGCTCTTCCTCCCCCCATCTCTTCCCCAACCTTGATTTTTTTGTGCCCTGCTCCCCCTTCCACATGCCCTGTGATTTATTCCTAGGCTCCAGCATTGCCTACAGTGACCTGTGTCAGTCACATGACACCCACTGCCTGGCTCAGCATAATTTGGGAGGCACTATCCCCATCCCCTCCCATTCTTGAGTGAACATGGTGGCTATCTGGCAGGCGATACTCCCATCAGCTACCAAAATGCCCCAAGGTCCAGGAAATCCACCAGGAACAGGGAAAGATGTGATGGGGAGCCACACAGCGTCCCCTGCACACCCAAATACAAACATGTGAGTACTTTCCTAAAGCCCCAGCACCAGGAATCATGGGACTTACATGAAAATGTTGTTGGATTTTTTTTTTTTAACTTCAGTAGACTTGATTTGCTACAACTAAATTATTTCTCAGTCTCCTGAAAAATCTGCTTCTAATCCTTAGAACATTTCCAAAGAGAAAGCGTTGATAAAAATACTCTTCTCCTGCTAAGGAGACCTTCTAACATATTTTTTGTGCATGCCTTCCCCAAACAATGGCAAGCTGGTGGCCTCAAACATCACTGTGCAAGAAAGCAGCCACTTGAATGAAACCTCCCCTGGTGTCAGGATAACCACAACTGTGCCTGTCCCTGTGCAGTAAGCAGCCTTTCTGGCCAGCCTCCACGGGCACAAACTGATGTGGTCTTACACAGAAAGACAAAGGACCCAGAAGATGCCAGCCCCTTCTCAGCTCACTTGCCTTCCTCCAACAATTACCAATGCCAGCACCTGCGGGTTGGTACAGCAGTCATTATACCAAATTTGACAGCCTTTGGGTGTGGTGGGGAAGGGACCTGTCTTAGAAATGCCCAGGTTTCACAAGCAGCATCATTCGGCGTTCCCAAGCATTTTGCACAGGGACAGGGTGAGCTAACCCACCTGGTGCAAAGAGAAATCCCAAACCTCCTGCACCCACCTCCCGCAGCAGTAATGGATAGATCCCCAGACCATGCTGACATAACCTTGTCATATTTCAACAAAGGTAAGGTACAGCAGCTAAAAAGCCTCAGGGATGAGCAGCATTGGTCATAAGGATCATGAGCAGGATACAACCAGTGACTGTCAACCCTCCCTTGGTCCCCACACTGCTTTTAGCACCCTCTGGCTGAATCAGTCCTGCGTTAGCAAAGCTCAAGCATCCTTCAGAGTCTAGTGCAGATCATCATCATCATCAAGGCAGTGAACAAGCACCGGGAGACCACATGCTCCAGGGCAGAAAGGTGCCAAAAGCAAAGCAGGCACTGATAGGTGCACTTGTGTCCCCGTGCCTCTAAAGTTCCCCTCTCTTCCTTCCAACATACTTTCTAAAGGGATGCTGCCAGTGCCACTTTATTTGTGAAGTACCCACTGCACCGAACTGAGCCCAACAACAAGCACTGTTATAAAATTACGTTAATTTGTGTAAAATTGTAATGAAAAAAGAGAAACAGGCAGTGAGGCTAGTTTTCCTACTTTCAGAGGAATGTGGATTTGGCAGCTTATGAATATATGAGAAGCACCAGTGAGACAGAGGTTCCTCTCCCCTGTCTCACAGCACTCAGTTGTGATACTTAATGTTGCTGCATGGTGTGGGTAATACCCCATGGATTGCCCAAGCTGCACCAGACAGACCCCAAGGGCTGGGTAGTGGTTGGGTTTTATGCACCAGTTAAAGGAATCTTTTCGGGCATAGAAAAATAGCTGGCTTCTTTCTATGAGGCTTGGCAATTATTGCTCTCCCTGTTTCTGCAATCCACCTGGGGAACAGACCCATCTGTGCTGTTACCCAAACCACAGGGCAAAAGACCTCAGTGACTCAGCTTCTGGAAAGGTTAAGAAGGTTGGTATGTTTTATCCACTTCCTTAAAACTCTATGGGTTAAGGATGTTACTTAAGAGACATTAGGAGGTCCCTAGATCTTTGTGAATACTGCTTACTCACCTGGAGCAAACCTGCTACAGACATGAATCAATGTCCAGAGCCAGCCTAAAATCCCTAAACTTTGGCAAAAGCAGAGCAGAGGTATTTGGAAAAATGAAGAAGCCTTCTGATAAACCCTACCACGGAGTTTGCTCCCTACTTTTCCCCCCCACAAGACACAATGGCACTGGCTGCAGGGGAGGGAGGGAGGGAGGATGCAGTGAGCAACCCAAAACATCCCCCTAGCTGGCTTTAGTGGGTGAAGCCACCTCAGCCTGAATTACAACAGTAGCATCATACATTTGGTGGCACCAGGGGAAGTTTACCCTGGTTATTAGGAAAGAATTTCTTACCCAAAAGGTAAGGTACCATAGAGGTATTCAAAAGACATGCAGATTTAGTGCTGAGGAACATGGTTTAGTGGTGACTTGGCAGTGCTGGGTTAACAGCTGGACTTGATGATCTTAAAAATCTTTTCCAACCAATACAGTTCCATGATTCTGTGAAAAGACTTTTTCCCTAAAATCACTGAAATACAGTTGGCATGCCCAAACTGGGATCTCTGTAGGGAGATGCACATAAGCCCAGAACTTCACTGTTTCAGCAGAAATTGATTCAGAATTAAAGTACCCTGACAGACAACTACGTTAAAGTCTTCTCATTACAGATCAATATTGCTTTTAATGACAGGTGAGCCCCTTGCACCTAGACCAAGAAGCAGCACCATCCATCTTTTCCCTTTCTTAGGCAAGCAAGCAGTTCTGAGCAAATCTATAAAAGCCTTTTAGCATTTGCATGACACTTTAGACTTCTGCTGGTGGTTTCAACAAACAACCAAAACCATTTAAAAAAAATTAAAACAAAACTCCCACATGACTCTAACCTGAATTTAGAAAGAAGATTTGGGAAGGGAGGATGCCTGCTTCATCTCAGTTGCGGTGTGGCGGTTAAAAGAAGGAACTACTGGCTCCTGCCCCATTTTCCTCCTGTCCCCAACACTAGGACCATACACAGCCACCAGCAGCCTTCTCATGGCACAGCCAGCTTTAAGGAAGGACCTCTCCAAAACAAGGGTGTTTTGCTTGGAGAGGTTGGGGGGGTGAAGGTGGTACATGAACATGAATACTCCCTTCCACCCAGGAGCCTGATTTAATCACAGAAAAATACCATTTTCACTTGTAGGAAAGACTGGTCTTGATATCTACTTCCTACAAGGGTTGGTTCCTTAGACACAGGCCAGTTACAGAGAAAACTCAGTCTCATTTTTGGCAGTAATTCAAGATCTTGGACTCATCGCCTTGCTTCTGTATTCCTCAGTTTCAGGTTTTGGCAACAACTTCTCACCTTCACATAACAAAATGCTTGAAAATTGTTTGTTCCAGTGCACACTTTTTGTCCAAAGATCCCACTTTTGTGTTAGAATATAAAAGTTTCATATGACACATTAAATTAAATTCTGAAAAGAAAAGCTCTACTTGAAATAAGCTTTTCAAGGGCATCTTCCCAAGTGCTAAGAGGAAAGAAATGTCCCATCAGAGACACAGAGCATGACAGGATCTTCTTGCATTGCAGGTGAGAGACTCAGGGAGTGATTCTCATGAGCAGAACCATACATGTGACTAAAAATTAATCAAGGGAGATGAGATCAATGGATCAGCCCTGCAGATAGCGCAAAAGAAATGGTAAGAGCTTTAGCTGTTGGGATTTGCTAAGGAAAATAAAGCTACTGTAGGGTCTCCCACTGCATCTCAGCAAATCACAGGTAACTACTAACCAGACTGAAATAAAATTGTAATAAATTTGTTACAAAGGACTGAAAGCTTACGGGTTTTCTTCTCATAAATCAGTCTGCTTCTGGCTTACATACTTCCAGTTACATAGTTAGGAGCTTTTACACATTTGTGTTAACTTTATTCAGTTCATTTTAAATGGGCAGTAACTACTCACTGGCAAAGATCTTCAAGGCTATCTGAGACTGCATTCACTTGCAGGATGAGGGAGAAGTGCTGCCTGAGGGAGCTTTGGGGTTTTTTTTAAATCTTCCTGCCTCCACTTAAACAATACATTTCCTTATGCCCTACTTGACTGAACACCAGATCGTGATATGCAGCATCAGAAGCCAGTCTCTGCCAGAAAGACAGATACTATAAATGGCCAAAGGTCTGATTTGGCACTGAGCGGGCCCTGAAATATCACTTTTAAATTGGCATCTATTTTCAGGCATGCTTCTATGCTGCTGAAAGAGAATTAATGTCACACTGTTGGTGCATTTTGCTGGCTCAAGCTCAGTGCCAGAGCCATGAAACTAAAAAAAAAAAAAAAAAAAAAAAAAAAAAAAAAAAAAAAAAAAAAAAATTCTTCTCAACTTAGTGCAAGTCTGAAATAAATGAGCCCAGAGCCAGAAGGCTCTATTCCTGGCAAGAAAAAGATAAAATCTGTTTGAATCAATGTCCACCTCTCCCGGCGTCTTCTGGTTGGGGAGGCTGCTTTGGTCCAGCTCAGTCCCCAGCTCTCCCCAGTAACAGTGCTGCTCTCTTGAGTAGCAGTGCTCTGACTGACAGCATTATGCTGGGGCCAGAGAGCAGCTTTTTAGTTAGAAACACTCAGACTACCACCAGCTCTGTGACTTGGTTTTCACTGGAAAAGCTGAATCAGAAGCTAAACTGCAACCCTTTAGGAGATACAACAGTGAGAACTGCCTCAATCATCATCGGGGTCAACCCAATCTCTATCTCAGCACTGTTTCACAATACATTGGTACAAACACCAGTTCCAGCTTGCACACTATCTTACACAGCACATTTACCATTCCTGGAGTTTTCACTAGACAAATTGCTCTCTCAAAGCCACCCATTGCAGCCTACACACACTGTCCATCACAGAAGATGAATTCCCATGGGTTCATATCTGCTTCTCATCCCATCTTCCCACAAAACCTGTAGAAAGCCATGATTTCTTGTCAGAGTCATACAAGCAGGTTGCTATTAGACACAGACATTTGTTAGCAAGTGAGGGTGCTCAGGAGCTTTTAAAGGCATTTCAACTTGCTTTAGGTGCCTGGGTCCCACCTCTTAAGTCTTTGGGATGGAGCCTTGCCCCTGGAGGTGACAGTCAGCATTGTGAAAGACCAGGAGTGTTTTCTTTAAATTAATTACATTAAATTTTAAAAATTAAATAAAGAACAGCAAATTGCTGTTCTTTCAGAGCAAACTTGGAAAAGCCCTGCTACAGACTCCTGACCTAAGGAGCTGGCTCTTAAGGGCAAGCCACCTCCATCAGAGTCATTAGCCCCTCCATTAATCTGTCAACAAGGACCAGTTGTAGCAAATTCTTTTATGATCAATGACCAGGCAGGAAGAGTGAAGCTCTTTGGACACAGGAAGTAAATCATCTATTGCACAACAATAATTTTTGGTAACTACATCCATAAACTGCATTTGAACTGGCAACCTCCAGCAAGCAAAACAGTCCCTTGAGCCCCCCGGTTCCCTTCTTGCTTTACCCAGTGACTCCCTGCACGTCTCAGCCTTTCCTCTCCCTGTCACTTTATGTCCCAGTACTGACATATGGTTGAACCAATATCCTTCCTCCACTTCCTTTCTCTTTGCTAAATGTCCAGTAGCATTGCACAGAAGCACCCAACAGGAAAGGTCAAGCTGAGTTTCATGCCTGAGGTCTACAATCATAGCAAATTCTAAATGTTCCTATGTCCTTAGCATCGAGCAAGCACTTCTCAGTTCCAGCCTAGTCATAGCTAAAGCAACAGAAGCATTTTGGCTTAGATTTTTCTTACTTTTGCCTTTTAAAACCCCACCAGATAATTACCATATCCCCATAGGAAGCAGCTTGAACCTGAGCTCAGCAGGGCTGCATAGGCAGAGACCTACAGAGCTGCCCAAGGCAAAATTAAGACTTGTCAAAAAAAACCCTCCACAGCCCAAGTCTGCAAGCCTGGAGAAAGCTTTGAACACTTCCAAGAAGCTAAGAGACCCAGCTCAGATTTTCCAAACTTGGAAAGGAAATCAACATTGAACAAACAAACAACAAAACCTCCTAAAAAACCACAAGTTATTGATGAAAGTGAAAGATGCAACAGAAAGGAATTTAATCAAAGTCCACGCAGTAATAACACTCTAAACTTACTGATATGCTTAAGTGGCTCATAAGTATCTTGCAAACATTAATGTACAATCCTCTCATGGAATAAGCTATACGCCAGGGCTTGGGCCTTGGATTAAAACTTCCAGATGTGACAAACCTCAATTAAACCCAAGAAGTAAGCCCACATCTCCAACAAATGCCTTACCCACAGGTAAGCCCTATTGAAGCAAGCTGAACCACAGGCAAGGTGCTTCCATTTGCACTGCTTTACCTATACCCAGGTTGAGATCTTGCTCTTCCCACACTTGTCGTGTTGGCTGAGGTCTCCACAAAATACTTAACACAGTGATCCAAAAATCAGAAATATTAAGCAACACTGCACAAGGAACATCCATTTTATTTGCTTTCTCTACCTGCTTCCCCAAACATCCCTGGAGGTACTCCCATCCCCAGCTTGCAAGGGCTTTGCACCCCTTTGGGCCCAAACACTGGGATTTAATCTAGGCTGACTTCTCATGAGAGCAATTAAAACCTTTAAGGTCTTACCTGCATTTCACCAGAAGTCTTCTCATTAAAGCAGTTACTCAGATGCTCCTAAGCTCAAAAGAATTAAGATTCAAAGGGAACAATTGACCAGCCTTTTTCCTCCTTCCATAACAAATCAGGTGTTTAACACAGCTGAAGCTGCTGTTAAGGCTACTCATGAAACAGGAACATGATCTAAGCAGGGTTATCATTTCAGATTTATCACGTAATAATTAAAAGGTCTCCAGCCCTGCAATCAGGTCACTCACTCACCAACTTCTCCTTCAACACAGGCTGAGCCCAGATCAGGTGGCAGTTGGCTGAGCAAAACAAGCAGAACCAAATGCTGAAAAGGACAACGTAAAAAATTCAGCCTTGCTAAGGAAAACGTGGCTGTGTGGCTATCACCCCCTTTATCCTTCAGCCACCTGGCAGAACCTTCCAGAAGCTGCAAGAGTTTTGGCAGAGACTAGGGAAAGTGATTCTGCCCCTCTGCTCTGGCAAGACCTAGCCTGCAGTGCTCCATCCAGCTCCAGAGTCCTCAGCAAAGACAAGATACGGATTGGAGCAAGTCCAAAGGAGGTCATAAAAATTATTAGAGGGCTGAAACACCTCTGCTATGAAGAAAGGCTGAGAACTGGAGTTGTTCAGCCTGGAGAAGCCACAGGAGAGACCTTATTGTGGCCTTTGAGTGGCCACATGGCCACTTAAATGGGGTCAGAATTTTTGTCAGGGCCTGTTGCAAGAGGACAAGAGAAGATAATTTAAAACTAATAGAGGGGAGATTTAGACTAGATAGAAGAAAGGCATTTTTTATGCTGAGGGTAGCAAAACACTGACACAGGTTGCCCAGAGAGGTGGTAGAATCCCACATCCCTTGAAACATTCCAGATCAGGTTGGAGGAGACTCTAAGGAACCTGATCTATAGAATCATATAATCATAGAATCATTAAGGTTGGGAAAGACCTTTAAGATCATGAAGTTCAGCTGTAACCCAACTACCATGACCTAAACTATATCCTGAAGTGCCATGTCTACATGCTTCTTGAACACCTCCAGGGAGGACGATTCCACCACCTCACAGAATCTCAGAAACACTCAGGTTGGAAAAGACCCTCAGGATCACCAAGTCCAACTGATAACCCTACTCTACAAAGTTCTCCCCTAAACCATATTCCCAAGCACCACATCTAAACAACCTTTAAACACATCCAGGGTTGGTGACTCAACCACCTCCCTGGGCAGCACATTCTAATGCCTGACCACTCTTGGCTGGGAAAATTGTTTTCCTAGTGTCCAGTCTAAACCTACCCATTCATAGGTTTAGGCCATTCCTTCTTGTTCTGTCACTAACTACCTGTGAAGAGAGCAGCACCAGCCTCTCCACAACATCCTTTCAAGTAGTTGTATAGAGTGATGAGATCTCCCCTCAGCCTCCTCTTTTCCAAACTAAAGAGTCCCAGCTCCTTCAGTCACTCCTCGTAAGACTTATTTTCCAGGCCCCTGGCCAGCTTCGTTGCCCTCCTCTGCATGGGCTCCAGCATGCCCTCCTCTGCATGGTCTCCTGTATTGAGGTGCCCAAAAATGGACACAATATTCAAGGTGTGGCCTGACCGGAGCTGAGTACAAGGGGACAATCACCTCCCTGCTCCTACAGAACACAGCATTTTTGATACCTCCCCTGGGCAGCCTGTTCCAACGTCTCACCGCTTGCTCAGTAAAGAATTTTATCATAACATCCAATCTAAACTTCCCCTGGCACAACTTAAGCCATTTCCTCTCATCCCATCACTAGTGACTTGGGAGAAGAGACCAACACCAGCCTCACTACAGCCTCCTTTCAGTTGTAGAGAGCAGTAAGATCTCCCCTTAGCCTTCTCTTCTCCAGACTACACAACTCCAGTTACCTCAGCCACTCCTCATATGATATGCCTTCCAACCCCCTTGTCAGCCTCGTTGTTCTTCTTTGGACACCCTCCAAGACATTGATGTCTTTTTCACACTGTGGCACTCTGAATTGAACGCAATAGTCAAGCTGGGGCCTCACCAGAGCTAAGTACAGGGCACTATCACTTCCCCACTCCTGCTGGACACAGTTTTTCATATAGGCCATGATGCTGTTGGTCTTGGCCACCCAGGCACACAGCTGGCTCATGTTCAGCTGGCCATCCATCAGCACCCCCTGATCATTTTCCAACAGGCTGCTTTCTAGCCAGTCAGTCCCAGGCCTGTAGTGTTGCTTGGGGTTGTTGTGACTGAAGTGCAGGACCCAGCATGTGGTCTTGTTAAGCCTCATCCCACTGGCCTCAGCCCATCAGTCTAACCTGTCCAGATCTCTCTAGCTGAAGATGCTCCTGCAATGTAGTTGGACTAGATGACCTTTAAAGGTTCTTTCCAGCCCAAACCACTCTATGATACTAGGAGTTCATGTAACAGGGATAGCAAAGGTCTCCCACAGCAGTAGGAAATAGGAAGCTGCCTAAGTAAAAATTCATTTCTGCAACAAGTTTGCTTGTTAAATACTGGGAATACAGGACATACAGCATCAAGCCTGAAAATTATGGGATTAATGAATGCTCTAGAAATATGAAACCAGCATATTTATATTTCCTTATGTGATAAGTTTAGTGTAACATTAAAGTTTCAGTGGATAGTTTAAATATCTTTCCAAATGAAACAAGGACATACAGCCACCGAGACAAGTGGGCAGGGTCTGTCAGAGAAGGACCTTCCCAAAACAAAGGTCCAGTCTCTACAACCTCTGCAAGCTGTCCTTGGAGAAAATTCTTACATATCCCCTGACCTAGGAGGCATTGAATTGCCAAAGAGAACAGCTCAGGAGTGAATAATGCCAGAATGATTTTCCCTTATCTTCACTAGAGAAGAGATTATTCCTCCCCAGTGTAGAGCAGCTTAAATAATGAAGACCAGGGGAAACAAGATGTAGCACGTGCTGTGTTTTAATAACTGCACACAGGACACGCTGCATTTGCTTGTGTTCTCAGCTGCCAAGGTTCTGGTGGGCCCCCTGGCCAAGGCTGTATGGACATCACAAGTCTCAGCTTCACCACTGTCTCTTTACTATTGAAGCTGTATGGCTGCTTGAATATTAGCATGAAGATCTAATAATTCCCTACGTACGATCATCTTCATCTTAAGATGGAGAAAATTCTGCGAGTATCTATTTAAAAAACTGGAAGGCAATCCTACTGTAATCATGCCTGGCAAAGCTGGACTTAAATGTCCCATGTTTAAGAGGTAACCAGTCCCTAAAAGAAGGTGTTGTCCTTACTGCAAATCAGTGATAAACAGGCACCCAAAACAGCTAGTGAAGGAAAAGCTGTGGCAACAAATCAGTGCTAGGGTTGTGCTTTCCATGGCCAGGCATTTCAAACTTGCTCATGCAAATGCAAACAAGGGGAAGCTGTCAGGAATGGTTAATAGAGCATCACTTGTTGAGTGGCAGCAGATGCTTGCATTACCCAGGCATTGAAATAAGGAACAGATATATCGAGAATGCCTGAGCATCCTAGAGGTAGTCCCTGAAGAACCAATGTTTTGCAAAACTTGAACCAAACAAATACAACAGTAATTAAGCTACTTAAAAATCTGTAGTTTAATAATATCATGCTCAGGTCCTGCTCTGTGTAGAGAGGAACCACGTAACCCTGCACAGCGGATTACAAAAACACCAGGAAGGCAAGGACAGGGAAAGAGCTATAGAAACACAAAGCTCTTACATCTTTCATATAGAAAGACTGGATAGAAAATAAAAAGAAAGATTTGTGGCAAACATGGGCTGCTGAGATTGAGTGTTATTACTTAAACAATGGGCCCAATCCTGGAATGCGCTGAGCACATCTTTAACCTTTCCCAGCTCCTCCAGTCAGTGTTAACACTGAGAACCAAGGGAGACACCCTTCGCACAAAGAGGATGAGGTTCAGACTTGTCAAAGATTTTCCAATTTAAGCTCCCCCCTACCTAGGCAGGGACTTACCTAGGGACTGTCCAAATGGGTCAGTTTTTGCTTTTCTATAAAAACAGGAGGAAAATTGCTTAAGAAGCTGTATAAGAGTCATCACTTCACAGCCAGCTGTAAAGGGAGTTATATAATAATAATAATAATATCACAAATATAATAACAAAAAATAAACAAGGGATCTATTCTTTCAGTGAATATGCACTGAGCTCTCACTTAAAGCACTGGGAAGATCTACAACACTTCATATGCTACAGATACATCAGGGAGCTCAAGACAAATTGTAGGCATAGAAGGGACCTCTGGAGATCATCTAGTCCAAGCCCCTGCTAAAACAGGTTCACCTAGAGAGGGTTGCACAGGATCATGTCCAGGTGGGTTTTGAAAGTCTCCAGACAACGAAACTCCACAACCTCTGAGCAGCCTGTTCCAATGCTCCAGCATCCTCACAGGAAAGAATTTTTTCCTTAAGTTTAGGTGGGACTTCCTGTGTTCCAGTTTGTGCCCATTGCCCTATCACTGGGAACCACTGAAAAGAAACTGGCCCCATCCTCTTGATTCCCACCCTTTAGATATTGATAAGATCCTCTCTCACTCTCAACCAAGCTAAACAGTCCCAGGTTTCTCAGCCTTACCTCAGAGAGCTGCTCTAGTCCCCTCATCCTTATAGCCCTCTCTTAGACTCTCTGCAGCAGTCCTCCATCTCTCTTGAACTGGGGAGCTCACAACTGGATCTCCAGATCACACCTCACAAGGGCAAAGATGCAGTTGCCTAAATAGTAGTGAACCATACATAGCAAATAAGATATGTTATTTTATTTAACAGCCATGGATCTATTGGCTAAGAGAAAAGTGGCATCAATAAGAGCTTAAAACATTAACCTTCTACAGATCCGGGCAACAAAAGGCACAGTCTTGACCCACAGCATAACTGAAGCCAGGCAAACTCCCAGTCCATCTTGGAAGCATCAATGATTTTATCTTCTCTTTAGATGAGTTTCACCATGAGAATCTTTGCAAAAAATCCAGAAACCATTGAAATGAGAAATGTGTTTAAAAGATTAAGAGACCTGTCACTTCAAGCCAAATCTCCACTTCTGGGAAAAAAAGAATCCAAAACCCTTACCAAAAAAAAACCTTACGTTTAATTTGTGCTATCCTGCATGAAACCACAGCAGCTGCTAAAACTGGGAGGGATGTAGCTGCAAACTCCACAAAGGAGTTAAGATCTGGTTATAAGCTTCTCAACCCATCACCCATTGCGTGATAAAAATCTTCCTAAGTAGACACTCTCCTCGACCCTCAAGCATCTTCCTTAATTGTGTCTTTGACTAAAAGCAAATCACTCTGCCTCATAATATCAAGTTTAAGTTAATCTTGATGTGATATCATGAAATAATATTTATTCCTCTCTAATAACCTGTATAAATAACTTCCCCTTTCACCCCAGCTATACCAAATGACAGGTGATTCAGTGCTGCAGCTCCATGTGCACATCTGTGGCCCACACATATACTTTTACACCACTGCAGAGCACCTGACGGATCAAGTCAATGAGTTAATAAAACACATGGCTTGGCGATGAAAATGAAGCCTACCTTTCTATTCGGCTTCAAACCCACCCCCATCCCCCAGCCTGCTCCAAAACAATGCTTCTAAATTATATATTTTTATTCTTAAAAAGTCTTTGGATGGTCATTATTATTGCCTTTAATGTTGTATTCTGCTGTTCAATAAAGAATGCACAGCACAACCACAAGACATTTCCAACAGGCTGAGATATCGCACTTACTGACCTGAACTGGAAATAAGCACACTCAGGCAAATCACCACCACATCTACCACTGTTCCTCTCAGATTTAAGTAGAGCCTGAATTCAGTATAGACAGGATAAAAATAGAGATAGGTGGAACCACATACAAGTAAATAGCTACTTGCAATCACAAATGACTTGCCAAAAAGGAAGCCCAAGCCAGACAAACTACTCAAGGCCTCAGATAATAGCTGCACTTGGAGATGTGGTATGGTAAAAGGAGACAATCCAAACTTCATCCTTAGAAACTGAGGTCTGCAGGGGAGCTCAACTCCACCAGAACAGAGCGTGTGCTCAGCTATATAAACATGCTACAGACATCTCTGTCCCCAAGGTGTGTTATAGTTTTCAGTAAACATGCCCCTTGGAAACTTCCTCTTGTATAAAAGATCCTCCACCCAACTCAGCACTTACATAGGGACACGATAATCCCCACAAGCAGACGGATGGGGATTATAGGAAGAGGGCAGGTAAAGGAAAGCTGAAGCAGTAAGGAGAGGCGATTGAACTGCTCTTACATTTTCTTCTGCGGAGAGGGAGACCATGACAATTCTCCAGCTATATTTCAGCAAGGTTTACTACCAGGAATAATTTCCCCACCACCTTAACCTCCATGTGGACACCCACTGTAGCACCAGTCTCCCTGTCTCCATATCTCCAAGCGCAGAACCCAACTTTGCATGATTTCAAATAACATCAAGCCTGACACAACCACAAACACAGCCACCATTGCATACTTCTGCCCCTGAGCAACTTCTACCTGATCACCACTCAGAATATGCACTACGCTTTTTTTTTTTTTAAAGCTGCATTTTCTGGGCATGCATTTACAAGACAAGGCACTTTGGAGCAGGCACCTATTGACTTGTGGGAGGGTTAGGAAATAAGCCAGGAGGGTAGTAGTGTATTTTCATTTGTCTTACTTCATCTACAGCAGCTCACATCCCTTGATTCCTTCTTTAGAGAGTGGTTAAGGCTTGTATAAGATTGCTGGAAGCCTGAAATCCTTTCTGCACACAAAATACACAACATTGCTGCTGGTAAGAGAGCTTTTCTTCCTATTACTCCTTCCACATGCTGCAATCCATTTCTTGTGGAAAGCATGTCTATGACCATTCACAATTCATCTTTGCAAATAAGGATGCCAGTTAGCGTCTGGTACAACAATGATGTGTAAAATTGTGAGGAAGAAGGCAGAAGAGGACAGCTGTCCCCTAGAACTTTGATGGAGATAACCTACTCATTAGTACCTGACCATCTAAGCAGCCACCAGATGGTAACAACTTCCAGTCAATAATGTGACATGTTTTGCAATCACCAAATCCCTTTGCAAAATCAGGGCAGGACAAATCTTATCACCTGAGCACCTGGCCAAACCCATGGAAAAAAGGAGCCAGAGAAGCCTGACAGCAGCTGTAGGCAGGGTTTGTCCACACTTGTTCAGCTCTGTATCACGGAAGGGAGTCAGGCAAGCATACATGGGGCTAAATCAGACTGGGGAAGTTCAGATCTCACTGAGGGTCTTAAAGGAATTCACATCCCTCCCCTCATGTTGTGCTCCACAGCAATGTAAGCTTATCAATTCTTTCTGTATTTTTCAGAATATTCTTAGATCTATGGGTGAATGTCTTTACAGGCTGGATTTCAAACATGTCACAGTGAATCTAGAACATCTCTCAACTTCAGTAAACATCACTGAAACTGTCCATCTTCCCACTGCACACAAATACAGCTCTGTCCAGGTAACTGTAACATTAGTAATTCCATCTGCAGGGAGGATCTGAACTAGGAAAGGCAACATTCAGCCCGTGCAAAGGTTTGCACTAAAGCACAGTACTTGATCTTACTCCTAGCTCCACAGTATATCCACATTATTTCCCATCATTTTGAATTCCACACAGGCCAGCTGCTTTAAACTGAATATCTTCCCTTCCTGTGTGCACATGAGGAAATTTAACTGGATCACCTGAAAAGTAGTTGTTCAGAGCAAGCATCGTCCTCATGAAAAAGCCCTGTAATATTGAAACCCTTCTGATGCAGTACTTTGAAATAAACAAAAGAAAAAGCTTCAGAAAAGTAACTGTGTCACATTTTGCTGGGTTTTGGGTGGTAGGTTTTTTCTTCCACTTCTCTTTTGACTAAGGCTAATTTCAGCCTTTTTGCATCTTATCTGCACATTTTTGCACATTCTGACTTTTTATTTCACTGAACTTTCTGCACTCAGAGGGCTGAAGCAAAGCTCAATATAGTCAGTAGAAAGATTTTCACCATCTTCAAGAAGTTTTGTATCAGGACCTCAGTGCATAATCTTTATACAAAGAGAGCTACTGTCACGGGGCAGAATTATGTGAAGACAACTCCCATCAGATCTTCAAATCCACCCAAGAAAGACCTCTTGGAGAAAGGCAAAAACCAACTCTGAAGAGGGTTGTCCCAAACTGAGCTATGGGGCACCAGGCTCAGAATATCACTGGAGTGAACTCAAGATGTCCTCCAGCAAAACCCAGATCTCAGATGTGTAACCTAGTTAGATGTTAGCAGCAATAGTGAGATCTCCTAATCAACAAGTCTATTGAACATGGGACTGAAAAAGAATCAGGATGTTCTATATATCTGAATGATGCTTCCTACACAAGTGCTTTGTACCCAGAAATATGTAAATGCACATTGCAATAGTAAAAGGTAACAGCTCACTGCAGGCTCAAACTAAACACAAGTCTCTAACTACTGCCCATAGGAAGTTTCAAGGTGTTTTTCCCTTCCCTGATGAAATCTTAAAAACTTGGAGAGGGCAGGGAAAAAAGCAGCAGGGATGCTTTCTGCAATGTGCTTCTCAATCAAACAACAGCAGCAGCAACCACCACAACCAAATTATCCTAGAGCTCTCCTCTCTTCCAAACAGGACACAAGAGCACCTGCAGCCCCCCAGTGGAAAGCAGATAAAACGTTGTACGTAGCAAGCCTTGAAATCACCAAGCCAATTAAGATGCCATGAAAGAGTACAGACAGAACTCAACTGATCCCCTCCCAGGTCTACTTGGCTTTTAACTTTGCCCTTTATAGTGAGTCACTGGGCACTAAAACTCAAGCTGCATCACAGGTCACATGGGCAGGTAGAATAGCTCCAAGAGGGTCTAATCCTGGCCTCTGGGGAGCACAGCACAGAGCCTATCAGATATCCCTTGTGACACAAGTAGAGTTGCTGAAGTCAAGACCCCTGTCTCACCCCAAACCATCATTCATGTGGCATACCCTGTTTCCAGCAGTAGCCTATGAAAAAAGGCTCTAGGTGCTCATTCTAGGTGCAAAGATGTTGCTTAACTCACTACACAGCAAGGTGCAAACATCCAATTCTTTGCCAGTGGAAAAGCACAAGCCCAGGTGTCAGAGGTGGCAATTGCCTACGCAAAGAAAACCTGAGGCAGGGTCATGTAACAACCCTGGAGAAGCCCAGGCTGTGCTGGTGTCCCCCTTGTAAGCACTCAGAGCTCCAGCAGGGTTAGGATCTTACCCCACAGCTTCAGTTGCAGGTACCTCCACACTTGTTGCAACACAAGGTAGAACTTATGCCAAGGTGGCCCCATGAAGACTCATACTTCCAGACTTTCACACAGCAAACAATTGCTAGCCAAGCCATAAACCTCTTTAAAAAGCACAGAGCTTCACAAAATCCTTCTCTTAATAGATTCTTTGCACCAGCCCTGCAGTTTCAGCAAGTGGTATACTGCAATAAAACCCATTCTCATGCTATTTCAAAACTCCTCATCAACACTCACCACTGCCCTGCTAGGGTTTTATTTGCCACCTTACCAGAACAAGAAAGGTATGTCCCAATTGCACAAAACACAAACGGGGAGCCCTGGGCCATTATACTGCCCACGCAGTTAATTACACCAGCCGAGGGTTGGGCGTAGAGGATCCAAGCCCTCCCATGGCTAGCAGAGACATGAAGACCAGTTGGCACCAGGAAGGACATCACATCAGTGTCCTGTATCATGCTGGAAAGAGATGAGTTAATTTTTACAGATCAGGTGTTCATAAGTCTTAATAAAAAGTGAAATTCTATCCTCTCAACTCTTAAAGCTCCCATACACCTGGACTAGATTTTTTTTTTTTAATAGGTTACTTTGACACAAATTTGGCACATAAAAAAGTTAAGCTTGTACTGTCAATCAGCTGAAGGTGCACCAAGTAACTTCAGATTCCTGTGAGGATGGGTCTAGAACCAGGTTTTGTGATCTGACCATTTATTCACCACATTCTTCTACCCTTCTCAAGATGCTTCCAGATGAACTTTTTTTCTTTTGCCAACCCTACTGAGCTTAAAGGCAAAGGTACTGCCTGCCACAGAGAAAAAAATAAACATTGGCCTGCCTCAAGCCTATATTTATAGTACTTCTAGGGTCTGGTTTTGGTGGTCACGTCCCTTCCACTCGAGTTAGCTTTTTCTAAATCATTGCTCTCCCAATTATTCCTCTCAGTCTCTGAAAAATTATGCTTTATTTGTGTTTTCTGTACAGCAATCTCATTCCAATGGAAGGTCAGCATGCCAGCACAATTTTCTTAAACCATAAATGTGGAGGGCACAGCAGAATTAAGAAAAATATAACCCTTCTAAATAAGAAGAGCTACTTTATTAGCTGCTAACTGAGAATGACATGGCTCTTAATGCTAGAAATTTATTTCTAACCGTGGGGGATGCTGAAGCCCTCAACAGCCTGGTCTTTTAAAAAAACAGTAATGCAGTTGCTTTCCACATACATAATGTTATATCCACAGAAAGGAAAAGACAATGCGAAGTTCTCCTGAACTTTTACCTTGGCTGCTTGCCATTACTTGCTGAGGTTCATGTGTGCTTGGCTGTTATTGGGCTTGCCCTCTCTGGCAGAGGCTTGGGGAGTGGTGGGAAGAGATGATAGGAGAAAACGTTGTCAGCTACCCTAAGTCTGTAATTGACTAACACAGCCACTTACTGAGCGTTACTGCTCTAAGAGGAGCCTTCAAGGTAAATTGGGTTACTTAGAGCAACCTAAATCACAGGTTATTCACCATTAAGATTTCCCCATTCTTTTTGCCCCTAATTGAGCTGAAGCTCCAGCAGACAGTGCTCCAACTCAATCCGTTGTCCCGTATTGTGGACACCCGAACAAACTTTTTGGTACAGCAGAAAAGGGAATAAAGTATCCATATGGGAAAAGAACTATAGGTCCCACTAACAGCTAGGGAGCTTCACTGTGCCCTGGGGCCTCATTCAGACTTTGTGGACAGGAAGAAACCCAGACACAGTGTCACTCCAAACATCACAAAATCTTCTCCCCAACAGCAGGCAACAGATCCTGCCTGGGTTATTTAATATTCTCCACATGCTTCTGATGTAACTCAGAACTTGAATTCAGTGGAAGGATATTGACCCACCCTGCTGCCTTCCCATCAGCTCCAGGTTACTAATGGTGATGACCTTGTTTGCCAGACAGACCTGTTGGGACCTAGCATTATGCCAAAAAAACATAAGGAGAGGCAAATACTGTGGGTTCACATGGTCCTGCCCTAAATCCCAGGCTTTACTGGTGCACTCTCTGATACACCCTCAGTGCCCCATGCCTGCAGACCCATTGCCTAACACCAGGCAATTTGGCTGATGGGTGTAGGTTGACCACACAGTTATTTCCTAGAGCTGTAGATCAGCACCTTAATGTCTAGGAAACACCCCAAGAAATAACAAGGAGTGGAAAAAAAATTGTTTTAAAAAAATCAAGGTCTTATGGACATCAGTAGAACATTTGCCATCAGGGTTTTACTCCTAGAGCTGATCCCCTGCAAAGAGACAAGATAAATATCTAAGACCTCAAGCTTTGTGCTTGATGTAATTTAGCTCCCAAACTAACAGAAAGTGACTCTTCCTAGGCTGGAGATAGGTACCACAGCCTCTGCTAAAACCTTCCATGCATTTGCACAAGCAGGCTCCCAATGCTGAGGGCAACAGGTTTCCATCACAAGCTACATCCTTTGGTACAGAGATCAAGGAAAGTTACACTACTATCAACTTTAGGCTTCTCTTCAAGAGTCACTACTCAAATAACATAAGCCTATATGGGGCAAAGTTGATTTTCAATTGAATGTCTAGCAAGAGGCATTCATGTAGTAGTTTAACCATATAACCAGGTAATTTCTTTAAATTTATGATTCACCTCAAGGGAGATCGACACCCAAAAATATTACTTCAACTCCTGTGGTTTCAATTCAGCATGCAGCTGAGCATGACCCAGTTCGAATACAGGGCTTGAAATAACTTACCCACCCATACCATGGATGCATTTAAAATAATCTACAATAAGTATAAATCTGGAGAAATCTGATGGTATGAACTCAGATTTCAACACAATGTTTTATGAGGTTATTAAAAAAAAACAACTTTGAAGGAAACTTCATTCTCAGGGTAATTCCTCCAAATTAGTGTATCACCAAGAAAAAGTAATTCATCCCAATCAGAGTTGGTACTCAGCCACAACATCTGGAAATGGATCCCGATCTGCTTCCCTCCTTCTTTGGGGGCGATAAAATATGGGGGGTTTCTCTGACCTGGCAGAGAAGAGAGGGCTGAGGTAGCATTCAGATGTAGGCTCCACTCCTCCCCAAGAAGAATGAGGTGTTTGCTCAGGGAGCACTGGTCTTGGCCACCACTGAGCTGCCTCATGGACCACTCTCTAGGCTATCACTATACGCTCATCCCACACATTAAAACACAAGTAGTAATGCTTTTTCAGCCCTCTGGATACTTGCCTTTAGCTCAGTATCACTTTCCAGCCTCTATAAATCAAGCAGGCTCGCTACTCCTTCCCTAATATTTTATTAACTACAGAAAGTTGGAGTATTTTTTGGCCCAGCAGCCTCCATCTGCTGTAATAAATGCCTTTACTAATGTTGCTTTATTTTATCAATATTGCTAGACTTCTTAATGGGACTCTAAGCTCCTGACTAACAAAAATATATTATCTGTCATACTCTATTTTTCCTGCAAGGAACAATGATGCTTTATCATGACTAGAACAAGGTAACAGGTCAGAGCCCCTTAAGTGAAAAAAACACATGGCCTGTCCAGCCAGTCTCACACCCCAGTGGATTACCAGGACCCAGTCACCACTTTCTGGGGCTGTGAGGGACCCCTGTAAGAGGGGCTCAGGCAGGTAACACCGCATTTCTCCTCAGGGGGAAACAACTTCCCCCAGGGATACACAGCATGTTATGGGTGAGTTTTGGAGATAGATACAAAAACCATCTCCAGCCAGGGTAGTGCAAGGTTGGCTTGCCTTCAGGAAATGCCTGGTTGTATGCAGCAGCTGTGGTGCGAGTAATACAACAAATTCACTTACTGAATGACAACAGCTTTATTGGCAAGCCAATTCAATTAAAGCCACTGCAACCAACAAAGTCACAGGCAGCGCTCGCCGCATAACGAATATGGAATCATGCCTGCATTTCCCCAAGTGCCCTCAGCCCTCCCTGTCCCTCTGCATGAGAGGGAAAGGGATGAATGAATTAGGCTCAGATGATGGTAATTAATGGCTTGGCTGTCAGAGAGGCATTTTGTCAGCCCAGCAGTTGAAAGCTCCATATTACAGATAAAGTCCCAGCACTGCCCAGACAGGGTAACCCACCTCCCATGGTGGTGAGAGCCGGGGAGGGGGCAGAGCTGCTGGTTTGCATTGATCAACGCAGCGCAGTATCGATAAGTAAATAATATGTCCATTTTTCATCTTTGCAAAACATATCCTTCAGGCTACAGTTACAGCAGCTCTGGCACGAGCTTATTAAGAAAAAAAAGTATCCTTAACACTGGGCCATAAACAAACCAAATATTTTTATTAAATATACATAAGAATTCATTTTAGCCCTTGATAAAATAGATAAAACCTGGATATTTTTCTGTTGAAACACTAGAAATTTGCTTTCTAAGGCAACATTTCATTTGAGATCTCACACACATCACAGAATCCCAGCATGATGGGATTGGGATGGACCTTGCTTAAGAAGGTTCACCCAGAGGAGGTTGCCCAGGATCACATCCAGGTAGGTTTTGCTCTGGCACTCGCATGGGGAAGAAGTTTTTCCTTATGTCCAGATGGAACTTCCTGTGATCGGTTTGTGCCCATTGGGGCCATTACTGAGAAGACTCTCTTGACCCTTCAGATATTGATAGGCATTGATAAGATCCCCTCTCAGTCTTCTCTTCTCTAGGCTAAACAGCCCCTGGTGTCTCAGCCCTACCTACCAAGAGAGATGCTTCAGCCCCCTTAGCATCTTTGTAGCCTCTGCTGGACTCTCTGCAGTATTTCCTGTCTCTTGCACTGGGGAGCCTAGAACTGGACCCAGTACTCCAGGAGTGGCCTCACTAGGGCAGAGTAGAGAGGGAGAAGAACATCCCTTGACCACACCGCAGGACACTATTGGCCTTTTGGGCCACAAGGGCACCTTGTGCGATCACAAACTTCTTGTCCACCAGAACTCCCAAGTCGTCCTCCTCCAGAGAGCAGCAAGTTAATCCCTAACCTGTACTGGTACATAGAATTATTCCATCTGGATGCAAGACTCTACACTTGTTCTTGTTGAACATCTTGGGGTTCCTCTCTGTCTAAATCTCCAGGCTCTCCAGGTCTCATTGAATGACAATACATCAGCCACTCCTCCCAGTTTTGTATCAGCAGCAAACTCACTGAGGGTACACTCCATCCCTTCACCCAGGTCATTGATGAAAATGTTGAAGCAAGACTGATGCACAAGACTGATTTTTACCATTGCTAAAATTACCCAGGTTTGATTGTCTTCTGTAGGACCACAAGTCATTAAGTGGTCCTGCCCAGCTAAAATGACAGGGGTACTGCTTGTCCAAAATTTCAGTAAGGGAAGAATCAAGCCTTCAGTCCTGAGCTCTTAAAATATCTTGCAAGGCTTCTAACATTAACTCATTTATGAATAAAGTTGATTGATTTGTTTGTTTTTAAAGGGTATTGAAATCCTATGGCAAACCCCTGTTGTGCTGAAGCCACAGGGAGTTTGACAAGGTAGCGCTGCGGGGCGGGGGGAACGGGACTGTCACCCAGCCCCACACTTTCATGGCATGTGGCTAGCCTGAACAAGCCTCGCATCTCAAGCAAGTCAGCTTTGCTCTGGGCTGGCAATCCCCTACCTCTGCCCCTCTTTGCAGATGGGAACCAGAAATCCTCCATTCTAATTTTTCTTTCCATGGAAAGAGGAGAGCCTTTACAGATGCCTTCTTGCTCTCCTTTCCCTACCCTCACTTCCAGAGGACCAACGCTAGCTCAGAGGTTCTCAGTTACACACAACCCTAAACCCCACAGCCCTTTTTAATGTGGAGCAGAGACACTGAATTCAAAGCAGCAACCAGGAAGCACAGGGTGTTTCTGGGCCTTTTGTCAAGTTTTCCCTTATGAAACAAAATCTCCTCTTTTTGAAGCATGCCAGTGTAATTGCCTGGCTGCTTTCCGTGTCAAAGTGACCAATACTTTCTGCGCCTCTGGGAATGTAAAACTGAAGAAAACATCACTCATTTGGACATTCATTACGTGACTCGTTATTGTACATTAAACATTTGTATCCTTAAAATAATGGCCTTGCTATTACCAGCCACAAGATTCTCACTCCTCTGTTCATTTCAAAGAGGAGGGCACTGCTGGTGACACTCAACATTTCAAGGACCATGCCACAGTGGGAAATATTTCTGATTTGTCTCACAGAAAATACATGCCTTCTCGTTTCCAGACAGCATTTCAATATTTATTAAGCAGTAGACTAATGGCATAATCCTTAATTGCTCAAATCAGAACTAATGAGAGAAGCTCAGGGTCCAGAGAAGTGAAGGATGACGTTTCAATGGATAAGTCCTGATCTTACAATCCTTGCTGCTGGACTTACTCAAAAGCTGAAGCCAGCTACCACATAATAGAGATGGGGGATACAAGGAAAGAGAAAAGAGTAGCCAAAACAATTTCAACTCACCCATATTACAGAATCCCAGCATGCTAGAGGCTGGAAAGGACTTCTGGGGATCATCTAGGCTAAGTTTTCTGCTAAAGCAGATTTGTCTAGAACAAGTTGCTCAGGAATGCATCCAGGTGGGTTTTGAATACCTCCAGAGAAGGAGACTGCACAACCTCTCTGAGCAACCTGGTCCAGCACTCCAGCACCCTCAAACTGAAGAAATTTTTCCACAAATTTAGGAAACTTCCTGTGCCCGTTGCTAGGCACCACTGCAATGAGATATTTTCTCAAAGCTAGCATCACCAATTTCATCTAAGGCCACCCCAGGCAACAGAAAGACCATGGTGGATCGAACCAGGATGCTCTGGGGCTGGGTGTATAGCGGGACAGACACCTAACAGTGCAAAGTCACACTGTTCTTGCAAGTGACTCATTGCCTGGGAGAAGTAATCCTGAAGCAACCTCCCACAAGGCTGCAGCTGCCACCAGGCATTTTCAAACCAGTACAGCCAGTCGTAGTGTGGGTTTGCCAAGAAAATAAATGACCTTTGCTGGGGTTTTTGGAAGGAAAGAGCATGGTTTGGGTGGGGGGAAATAGACCAGGGCTGTGGTGTCTTCAAGTACAAGGTCATACAAGCCTACCAAAGGAGAGACCACAAAGGTTGGTGGGATTGGAGACAGAATTTTTGTGTCCCAGAGGGGAAAATGCATCCCCTGGGTTGAATCTGTTGCCTGGATCCAAGCCCAGGGAGAGGGTGAATGGAACAAAAGGACCTGGGATTAGAAAAGCTAGTCCAGCCTCAGTGCAGTACCAGCATCTGCTGCACTTTCTTCTTTCACTCACCTCCAGTTACAGGCAGGACCAGCTATGGAGTACCTGAGCCCAGCCTCAAATCCTGCTGCCCACCTTCCTCCAGCCCTATCACAACACTTGCAGAAGTACTTAGGGAGGCCATTTCAGGAACAAAATCCAGCAATTTGACATATTCTGATGTCTAGTCACCACATTCACTTCTGCGAGCTCATCTGTTACTTCGTAGAGTCACAGAATGGTAAAGGCTGGAAGGGACCTCTGAAAACCACCTAGTTGAACGCTCCTGCTCGAGCAGGGTCACCTAGAGTAAATCTAGCAGGGACACATCCAGGTGGGTTTTGAATGCCTCCAGAAGTGGAAAACTCCACAACCCCTCTGGGCACCCCACAACTCTACTGATATATAGGGAGGTTATTCTCCAAATGCAATACACTACACTTGAATAGCATTGCTGCTTCCCCAAGGTGAAGAGTAATTAATCTGTTGTGGTTTCACTCCTGATTCACCAGTGAGGGCAATGCTAGTCACGGTACAAAGCTGCTCAGAGAGGTTTGAATATTCCCTCCATTTCAGCATTTACAAGGGAAGCTGATGTCCCCAGGAGACAAAGTCTGGCAATTTCTATTAGTTTAGAAATGCTTAGGGACCTCCAACAAACTTTAACCCCCCAAGATAAACCTGCCAGAAATTTGAAGTCTTCTGCCCACTGCAGCACTAAAATACAGCCCTTCCCCAAAACCATGAACTGTCAGGTATGGGGAAGAAAATGTCTTTCTGCCAGGATAAGAGAACAATGCACCTTCTTGCAATTAATACACCAGCATAAATCATGTCCCCAGCTCTAGAGGTATGCCTCCAAATAAAGCACTACATAATCTTGCACACTCTTAACACCCAGCACATTTCTCTTGCCTTGATAAAGGGCTAAATTGAGCAACCCCAGTGCCAGAGCCCACAGAGGCTTTCCAATAATCTAATGCATAGTCCATACTAAGATTTCCCTTCAGGCAAACGTGGGAGGAAGACGGTGTGATATAACATGTATTGCAGATGCCATGCTGTAGGCACAGGGAGATCCTCAAGAGATAACATGTACTTGCAAAGAGCTAGGATTCTACAGTCAGGATTACTTTAATGGGAGTAGAGTATGGGTGCCACTCACCTGCCCATGGAGAGCAGCTCCCTGGTGAACATCCAGTCCTCCTCACCAGGAAAAACCCAAGGTGGTCACATGGGTGAGCAAGTCAAGATGAAGTGTTATCAAACTCTTAGCATGATACACGTGTGAAGTTCAATAAGAAGTACCTTGTGAAAGCCTTCCTCTTACACAAGCTTGACAAGGATGTCTTCTCTTTTCTCCTGCTTCCCTATACCCAGAGCATGTAGGGCATCTGCCATAAGCTGGCATATATGAGCACACCTCTTGACAGTCCTGGAACTCTTTTTAAGTCCAGAGATGTTTTTCTGAGCTAGCCATACACAAATGAAGACCACAGGCACTGGGAACCTGACACACACATCGCACCCTGTGAAGAAGGCCCTCTTATCTTGTGACATCCAGAGAGGATTGAGGCAAGTCCATACCTCTCACCACAGGAGCACAACCTGCTGCTTCTGCTTCCATGCTCTGCTCCAGCTATTTGCTCCTGTCATGAGTCGAGTTGAACCTGCTGATGAGGTTCCACGTGAAGATGAGGAAAACAATTCTGCTGCGAGGGTGCCAGAGTATTGAAACAGGCTGGCCAGAGATGCTGTACGGTCCCCTTTCCAGAGACATTCAAAACCTGCCTGGACAGAATCCTTCCCTGAGTGCCCCTGCTTTAGCAAGAGGTTTGGGCTAGACAATCTCCAGAGGTCCTTTCCAACAGTCCCCCATCATGTTGGGATTATGTGGTATCAATCAAGTTTCACCAAACACAGACTTGAATGGGGAGGGCCTTGAGTGGGGAGGACAAACTCCTTCAATCCAGAATTCACATCATGTTCACCAAGGATTTACTTTTTCAAACCATCATCATTGATTTACTTGATAAACCATCTGGCTGTGTGTCACAAGCATGCTACCTGGTGCATGTGAACTGGTACAAAGGGAATACTGTACATGAACCACTGGTGAAGTAGGAGCTGTGATCTGTTATGACCTCACTGGGAACCCCACAGTGCAGCACCACGAGCTGAACATTGCCACCCCACCTCTTGTGCAACCACTGGGTTTCAACAGCACAAGATTTCGGTAGAAGGTCACCAATAAGCCCTCATTGCTTGACTTATTGAAAGAGATATGCCTTGGTGTCAGTTAAGGGAAAAGGGATATCCTTCATGGTTTCAGGAGAGCTCTTCTTTGCCCTCACCTCTCTTGGCTCATAGGTTTCTCCCTGTGCCCATGCACAGCCTGCAGACCCAGCATGTAATTATGTATTAAACAAACATCCTCTCTTCTTCAATAAAAGAAAATATACCATATATGTATGGTTTAGTCAAAGATTGAAAGAATTCAGTGTCTGGGGCTCTGAAATTACAGGAGACATTTATAAAAGGCATTTTCTAAACTAAAACTCCCTGGGCTTTTAGCAGTCCTGGAAAGAAGGGTGGGGGGAGAAAGGGCAAAATGAAAAGGCATGCTAAGGAAACGTTAATTTTTTCCATCAGACTCTTGTGTGTGCCAAGTTAATATAAAGCCTCCTGCGCTTTTCCTTAAACAAATGTGGGTAATGAGGGACCAGCTCACCAGGCTCAGCTCTCTACTGGGTTTGGCAGGGGGCTGGTTTTCAAGAGGCTGATGGTTAACCATTGTGGGCTGAGCATCCACAGGGCAGGGCCAAAATACCCCAGTAATTAACGATAGGTTAATCATATTTACTGCAGCTCTAGTGTTCCCAGATTCTCAGACAAAGGCTAAATTCAGGAAAACTTAAAAAGAAACAGATCTTCAGAGCTGATTTATTTGGAATGCAATTAGGATAAGGGAGGGAATCTAATTACCAAGTACTCTCATTCTCCCCCCCGACTGATTTAAAGAGGAAGCTCTCAGTGTAATAACCACTTTCTGGTTGACTTTACTTCTTAGCACGGCAGTTGTTGAAACAGCTTCAATGTTTTCTCAGCTGCATTTTTATGTCAATACTAAGAATGGGATGAAATGGTTCGGACATGTCAAAGGAGGGGGGAAAAAAAAGGAAAAAAAACAAAAGTGATTGAGGCACTAACGTGAAAAAACATCCCCAAAATATTTCCAAAGAGCTAAAAATGCACCTGAGGCTGCAATGTGATTGAGGAGAGGCCAGAAGAACAGGTCATACATGTGGCTGTCCCTCTGCTTCCCAGAAGCGCACGTAGGAAAGCACTGATGGAGTGCCAGGACAGTTTGCCCTCAGGTCTATCCCATGCAGATACATAATTACAATGGGAACCAGTGGCACAAAACCTCACATTTAGCCCAGCTCGGTGGGATGAGATCGTTAATCTGCAGCAGACAGGGTACCGGAAGGCACAGCCTGGCTTGGCGCTGGGTGGGCAATAGCCTGGCTGTAAGCCCTGCATCGGCAGAGCTGGAGCTGCAGTGATTAATGCACATTAAATAGTAATAGGAACACAAACACAAAGCATCTCTCATATGCAAGTGGCTGCTCAGCTGCAGACCCTTGTGGCCACCCCAAACTCCCGCAGTGAGAAACTCAACCAGCATGACAAAGTGTCCACCCACTGCAAAAACCTCTTGCAATTCAGTGTGTGCACCTTTAATTACTGTGTATTATCTATTTCTCCATGAGCCTCAGAGCTCTGATTCTCAAAAGACTTAGATGTGTGCTATAAAGAAAAGCAGTCCCTTCATTGCTCTCATTCTGCTGGTATTATTCTTCCAAGTATGGCAAATACCTGTGTGAGTGGATTCTTATCACTAATGCACCCCATGAAGGAGGAAACAGGCTATGTTGCCAGCTCCCACTGGGAGACCTCTTTGGAGATGAAGAATGGTTCTGAGGTGCTGGTGGGGAGAATGGGAGCAAAGATGCTTAGCAGAGGTATAAGGTGGGGTGCAGGCAGTTGCTAAATGTGCATCTCTGGCAGCTTGAACCCTTTCTCGCTCATCTGCTGGGCAAAGACAGAGCCTGACACTGCTTGCACGGAAACAAAAAGGAGAAAAAAAAAATCCAAACATGCAAGAAGACACCTTAAAAGCATTCCCACAGCCCTTTGCCAATCCACTAAATCCTGACCTGGAAGAAAACACCCCACCTTGTCCCAGGCTCTAGTGAGTCATGCTGAAACCTGCCAAGCAATGTGGGGTGAAGGGCCTTGGCCGCAGGGGCTCCCAGCAGGGGAATGGCATGTCCCAGCTGGAGCCATCAGCAAGGATCGTCCCCCTCCCAGCCGTGTCTCCTTGTCTGAGGAAGACTCACCTCTGCCTTCTCACTGCAGTGCAAGAAACACCACTAAAACAAAACAAAAAAAAAGGGGGGGAAGTCCTGTAGTATATTTCCAGGAGTCCCACTGATTTTCAGGTTGCTTGCTCCTCTTTCGCCCTCCTTAAATCCACCCAGCACAACCTGGGGAGAGGTTCATCCTCTTCCTTTAAAGGAGAGGTATATAGGCATGCATGAAAGCAAAACTGAGATGACCTTGAGACAGCAAACAGCCCCTCCAGCCCTTGGACCAAGCAAAGAATCAGACCCGGCATCGACTTCATGGTGAAAGGGAGGCAGCAAGGAGAGGTACCTCTGGAAAGACATCTGACCCCAAGAAGGATGCCCACCACGCTATTCCAAAAATCACACATGGTCTGCAGCATTCCCGCTACAGCTAGAAATACCCCAAGAAGCCCTTGTCCACATAACATGCTGTGGTTGCCACACATCGAGGAGCAAGCAGCTTGCAAATCAATAATCCCCTATTTCTGTTTATTATCCATGCTCACTTCAAGCATGCATAGTGAGTATGTTCCAGCTTCATCCATCCCCATGGTGGCTTCCAAGAAGCCATCATCCCCAGACCAGGACTCTGAAATTGGGCCTTCTGGATCAATTTTTTGGGCATTCTGGAGCAAACCCTCCCTACAGCCATTCCAGAACATTCCCAATGGTGGACCAGCCCAGCCCTTCACTGGTGCTAATCCTGGATACATCCAGGCTTTGGTGGTGCAAACATCAGCGTGCAAGGCAGGTCTGCAAGACATGAATACGTCACCTGCTTCCAAAAGCTGAAGACTTTCCAGGGTTAAACACGGAGGCTGGATTTAGGACATCATATTGCCAACTGCTGCAACCCCAGCACAAAAGGAAGCTGGGGTTGTTTTGGTTTGGGTTTTTGTTGTTGTTTTTTAATTCAAGGTGCTGTTCGACATAAACACTATTTCCAAACCACATCAGATCCACACTTAGACATGGAACTGCATTTAAATTCCCAGGAAGCTTTTACAATCACTTTCATAACTTGCTCACCCTTGGGGTTTTGCTTTCTGATGCATCACCCCTTATCTCAGCCTGACTGCAGGAGAGTGAATCTGGGGTGAGATGCAGAAATATGTTTGTTACTTTCTACGCCATAATTGCAAACCGCACAGAAGAACATCCTTCCTCATTTCACAGCTATGAATCTACGAAACCACAACTGCCTTCCCAGTGGTGATAGCGGCTGGCCACGGAGCAGTGGGAGCAGGAGGATATCCCCTGCGCAGATGTTGGTCCCTGCCACCCACGACGTGGTTTCACAGAGAGAAGCTGGGCAACCTGATAAAGCATCCGGGGCTGGAAGGATTTATGAGGCTCCTATTCCTAAGTGGAAGGGAATCGTTTAGGGGGTGCACAACAAGCTGGGTAACAGTGTGGAAAATGCCAGCATGCCTGGGTGAGAGATTATCATTGGGGTTAGGCCACGAGCTTTACATCAGCCTGATATTTACCCTCTGCCTTCCCACAAATTCACTTTATAAAGGACAACTGAAATTCCCTGTCTGCCTCTGCAGCTGAGCAATTTTTTTGGCTACACGCAGACACAGAATCATTTAGTTTGGAAAAGATCTTTCAGGTCATAATGTCCAACTTAATACATGTGGTTAATACATATGATGCTCCAGGTGCTCCTATGTGGATTCAGGATGGGATAAGGGAGAAAAACCCTTATAAACCACCTTTTTTTATAGATATCTGGGGGAGAATTTCCATAGTATGGAAAAGGTTTTATTTGTTGGGGTTTTATTTTAGCAAGTGTTTCATAGTATGTGCAAGAAATTCTGAGCCCCCCTTGGTGATGACCCCACCTGGGATCAGCTGAGTGACAGCCCCATCAATACTTCAAGCCCAGCTAATCTAAGGCCCCATAGGGCTGCCTAGCCAGTCCACCAAATCCATTACCTGTTAAATTTATGATTAGTGAACAAAAGAAGGATCTAGTGGGTTTATTTTCTTTTTAAAAAAAGGTAAGACATTTGTATTTCTAGGGTTTCAGCCAGCCCAGCTCCCAACAGCAGGCATCACATACTACCGTTTTAAGATCCTTCCTGGATGCATACGTCCATGTAGCTATAACAAGAAGCAATATTCCTTGTAAATAATTGTTTGGAAACAAATATTTGATTGCCAGAAAGCTATTAGAAAGGCAGCCTTGGGATGAGATACAGGTTTCAATGCATCACTCAGACCGAGTGCATTGAGGTTCAGCTGGAGAAAGCTTTTCTTCAACCAATCAACACAACCTCAGGAAAACTCTGTTATTTTGTGACTCAAACCCGAGGCAGTGGTTGTGGTGTGGAAATGGAGCCCAGCCCCAAAGTCAAGATGCAGGGCTGGGTCTGGAGCTAGCAGTCCCCATCCCAGTTTTCATCTCCATAATCAGAGATATTATACAACTTAAAATAAATAAAATCTCTTAATTCCTGGGTTTCAAATGAATGTATTTACCTGGTCTCCCTATTTTTACTTAACTCTTGACCTCCATGCAGTACACAGGAGACCTGTGTAATGCCTGCCTGAAAGTCTTTCAGGGTAGGGGTTTAGGTTTCTTTTCTGTGTTTGAAAAGACAATTCCAGCCTCCTGAGCATACAAGCAGCTCAAGAAGGCCTTTTGTCTTTAAAGATGCAAATTAAAGGTACCCTATTTTCTTTGCTTTTTTTGAAAAAATCTTCACCTCTGAACTGGATGGAGAGCAGACCCACCACTCGTAGCCTCTCTCCCTTTTATCCAAGCTGTCCGCACCTTGCATGCCAAATCCTTCTCCTGGCTCAAGACTAACTTCACACTTCTGACAAGCAGCAAGGGCAAGCATCTTCCAACTTCAGAGAAGGGAGAGGAAATAATAAAATAATTAAGAATGGCTCCAGGAAGCAAGAAATGGCCAGAAAAAACAAACTCAGCAGATACGGTGAAGACTCAAAGCACTCCCAGTGTGTATAAGTGCCTTAAACAAAGCACCTGAAAGCCCCATGGTCCCTTTAATCGAACTGTATGTTTTCCATAACCCATAATGCTGCTGGCCACATCCCACCAGCCAAGGCAGCCCAGAAACACGATGCAACATCAAAGGCAGGGAGTAGATTGCCAAGAAAATCCCCAAAACTCAGATGGGGTCCCAACCAAACACTTCTTGACCTGCAGAGCACCAGTGTTGGCAGCAAGAGATGCTCAGGGACCAAGTCAGCCACTCCAGAGATGAAACTCTTAAATAAACCCCAGGGAGGTTCAGACCCTATTTCACATCCTCAGAAATCTGCCGTGATGTGGCTTTGGCTGCCACCTTCCCCTTGGATTCCAGTGTGAACATAGCACTTCCAACATGATAAACACTTCTTCCAGCACCTGAACCACCACTCAGCATCCTCAGCTCTGCCTTCAGCTGCTTCTTCATGCTTTGATTTACTTTCTTCATTTTTTTTTTAAGTACACAGCACAAAAAACCACACAGGCCAACTTCAGAGCTATTCCCACTAGAAAAATTAAATACTCATAATGCTTTTTTAAAGTGAATTGGGCCCCTTAATTTGCATCTTATAATAAGGATGTTATCATACTGGTTTATGGTTCAGCTCTTTAGTTTCTATGTCTCAGGGGCTAGATTTCCCCTTATGAGTTCAATAGATGTCTGTGAACTAATGTAATTTTTTAAAAGGTTTTTCTTCTGCATTAACATTACAACCTTTATGAGTTCAAGGTTTTAGTCACTGTATTGTGAGGCATATTGGCATGCAGGAGCCAGTCACCATACCTGTCAGCATGGCCATGGAGGGTGCTGCAACCTGGTGTTACTCTTGGCAGCAGGTGGAAAGATTCCTCACCTGCTCATGCTGAGCTGAGCTCTCCAATGCCCTCCATCTCTTACATTTAGCTTAATTATAAAACATTGTCACTTGAATATTAAAGTAATGTTTAATACACAGAAGGGAATAAGACAGTCCAGAAAAATGCATAATTTCCCCATGCCTGCCCTGCTAGTCATATGCAATGAGCTCTTTTCCCTTTTCCTGTGCCTGCCTCTTACAGTGAGGATGGGAATACACTTCCAAGAGTCTTTAAAAATATTTAAAAGCCAGAGAGGCTTTCCCCATCACCAGTCTTTCCAGGGATGCCCATCCTCTGATGCCCTTGGGAAGCAGAGCAGAGCTCAGAGGGTATTTGTCATCCTGTCCCTTTCCAGCCCCACATCCATACTGTAGCATTGGATTAGTAAGAAGAACAACAGCAACAACTTGACTAAATCCCAGAGGACGTTTTTAAACTTGCCCAAATGAGGGCCTGGGGGCAGATGCTCAGTGTTTCAAAACAGCCAGTCTCTGAGGTGCTCAAACACGCCACAGGTAGGAGCGATGTCGAAAATGCCAGCCCCTGCTTTAACATACCCCAGGATCATTCATCACCTCCACACCTTACTTTATATTGCCAGGCTCTACCTTAAATAAAGCTTTTTTTCCCCTCCCCTCTAATTACCATAGCAGAAGGTGCTATCTCTTCTGCAGGGGAGAGAGAGAAGGGAAAAAAAAAAAAAAAGGAAGAAAGAAAGAAAGGATAAAAAAAGGAAAATAAAAGAAAGAGGATTTTAGGCAACAAAAAGCCAACAGGAGCACCCAGTTGCTGCAAAGCAGCTCTCCAAGGGATGTTCTTCACTGAGGCCTCCAAATGGAAAAGCTGAATCCCAGGAAACCATGCTCAAAGGCAGCAGGGAAAAAAAATGGCTCTTGGAAGGAGAACATATGAAAAAAAAAAAAAAATTTTGTCCATACTGGAATTCAGGGTACAGGGGTGCTTGAGGAGAGCAAGGCAGACAGACCCCAACATGCCCACAGGCAGGGGCTTTTCTGGACATCAGCTGGGGGACAAAGGCTGCCAGAGGACTGAAATGTCACAGCAACTGAGCTTTGCTTGCTGACACAGGGCTGTAAGAGGAGGTCAGGGAAAGGACAGACACATGAAGGAAAAAAAAAAATAAAGGTTTATTTAGGGCTGCATCCTCTATTCCCTCCCTGCCCAAAGTGTCCCAGGTTTGCAAGGGCATAGCTATTTAAAGAGTCTAATGTCATCCCTGTAGGTACGATGAGCTCTGCTGCAGATACTCAAGGAGCAAGTTCCATTTTCTGCTGTCTGCAGGTGTGCTTCACAGGAAGCTCTTGGCCACCAACACCTTTGCCCATCCTCTTGTGACGGATGGGGTACAAATCCAGAGAAACCCAACAGAAAGGGTTAAGCAGACTATGAATGCTCTGCCTGTGCACTTCCCACCTGGAGCTGTTTCCACAACTGGGAAGCATTAAAGGTTTAGCATGCGCTTGTGCAGGTGGTACAGCTTTTGGCTGCAGGCTCTTTGATGCATTGGTCTGGACAAGCTCTGGGGATCTTCTGCCAGCCTACAGAAACAACCCAGAGAGAGGCCACCTCTTGCCAAGGGGACTTGGGGCCAGCCCCTCAGCAACTCCAAGGAGAGTGGGCAGGGGTCTTATTGCTCCATCTAGACTATTTAATTGAGGAAAAATTCATCTTGCCTGGATATAGCAAGATAGCAACAACCATGCTGGGGGAGGTGGAGAGCTCCAAAGATGTTACCTTTTCTGCACCATTTAAATTAAGATGTAAAATGTGAAAATAACGTGAAAGGCAGTAGCCCTGTTTTATTAATAGCAAGTATTTATTAGCCTCCTTGATTTACAGTAGGTTTCTGAAAGTCATCAGTCCATCACATTCCTTCAGCACAGGGGCTGAGTTGTTTTTTTCTTTTTTCTTGGTCAACACAATATGAAATATAGATCTGAATACGAGAAGCCAAATACAACCTTCATTTTGCATGCACATATCCCATCAATAGGAGGCCCGTAGATGAGTCCTGTATAGCCCTTAGACACATGCATTTGCAGACACTGGAGGAGAGGTGGGAGCTTCTGTACATCACCACTGGAAACCCAGAGAGTCATGGAAACCAGGAAAGAGCCATCAGGGATAGAGCAACCTCAGAAAGCATCACACACACCCCAGCCACCAAAAAAAAAAAAAAAAAAAAAAAAAAGGCAGAAATACACCTTGTGATCTTGCTTCTGGGTTTTGACATGAAAATCCATCTGTTCATCCACCCATCTCACTGCAGTGTTTGAAACTCACACAGCACAGACACCTCCACCTATCCATTAATCATCTCTATTGCCAGATTCCTCCTTTTCCCTTCCACTCTCAGCTGTGAGGTTTTGCAGGTCCTGCTGTCTGCAGCCACTTCTGTTCACCACTACCACATCCCTCTGGAACTGTGGCTGAGCCAGCACCTCCTAGGGATCACAGTGTGCTCATTATGGAAGGCCAGATGAAATTAAATTGGGGCCCACTGGTTCTGCCATCTGAACTTCATCACCGCTAAAGACGCAATAAAAGTAATAGTAACAATGAACAAGCCTCTACCAGATGTGTAACTCTACCCAGTGAGATTAAGGGCCCTATTTTGGGTTTGGGGGTAGTTTTTTTTGTGCTCCCACCTCTGACTCCATCTTTCATTCCAAATAATCAATTATTTGGACCCTTGTAGAAGACAAATGTTAAGAAAGTGACTTCTAGGGAGAGGTGGGGAGGTTAGGATGGAGAAGCAACAAGGTTTTCTCAACTTGAGGCAGATACAACATACAACTGAATGATGATGCCTAATCACAGGCAAAATGGGAAAACTGGTGGTAGGGGGAAGCAGAAAAAAATAAAAACAACAACAAAAAACCAACAACAAACAACAACAAAAAAAAACCCAACCAAACAAACCAAATGAGGCACCACTCTCATTAAGAGGAGTGGTGGTTTGGCTCACTTCTTGATTTGTAGTGGGATCATGTGAAATATCACAGCAGCACAGGCAGTCCTGTAAAGGCAGCTAGGTCCAGTGGCTCCTCTACCTCACCACCAAAAATCTACCAGTAAAGGCTCACCCCTGTTTTTTGCAGGCATCCAGAGAGCTCAAACACACACAGTAACAGAAGAAGTGGGATGGAAAACACAAGTCCCAGGTAAACAGCATGGTTGATAAAATAACCTCCAGCAGCCCAGGAAGGATGGCACTTCCCTCCACCTTCCCCCAGAGCTCACAGCTGCATTGCCACCCACCACCACCACAATATTCCTGAGCCCAGTGTGCTGCTGGTCCCCTTAATCTCTTAGTGGGACCCAGCACCAAGCTGGGATTAGAACAAACACAAGGGGATTGGGACTGTTGCTAGAAATCCTGTTCACTGGGTTTTAGATATATTTCATGTTCCCTTCTGGACAGACAGCACTCAGTAAGTGACCTCCAACCCATTTGTTTCATCCCTATCCTTCCTCCTTGCAAAAGCCCACAGCCCAAATGTATCACAAATCCAAAATATATGATTTTGAAAGCAAAATTTTTTTAGACTTCACAAAAGACTTGACCTTTGCTGCATTTTAGTGTCATGAAAGTGTGCTTATAAAAAAAAAATAGCACAGTCAAATCCCCTTCTGAGTTTGAAAGTGGTTTTAAAACCCAAAAATATCAAAGCTAAGCTAGATAATTTCCAGGCATCTTGCTCATCTCAGTCCCCTGGACTGGGAAAGAGAGAGATTTTCTTTTGTTTATTAAAAACTCCAAAAGTTTGGAGCTTTGGGTTTTTTTTATAAAGACCAAATGTACTTCAATTTTTTTAACTCTGCTATGCAGATGGACACATTGGGAATATGCCTAAATACAAAATCCCTAAGAGCATTGCTCCTCTTGCATCAAAACCAGAGCAACTTCAGGCTCTGAAGCTAACAGGTTTCCAGCCCTCTGCTTCCAGGAAACCCTTGACTCCAGTTAACTGGCAGAAACTCATTAAGCTTCTGTAATAGGATGGCTGGTGATCCTCTGTACACCCAGATATGGCAGAAGACTTTGTAGCATGCACCCAAGTCCTGGCCTGCCTGAAAAGCATCCTAACAATACCCCTAATTAAAGCACACGGCAGCCCAGACAGCATGAAACAGTGCAAATTCTTGTAGCTCCACCAAAACCTTGCACAGGGACTACCCTGTTGCTTTACAAGAAGCACATGGGCCATGGAGCTATGAGCAGGACCAGGCCCTGCAGCACAGGCCCCCAGCACCTAGAGAGACTCTCAGCATAGTCATTACATGGATTTGTAACTTTAAGGCAACACAAATTCTACAACTGTTTTACAGTCCTAGGAGTTGAGGAGCAGGCTGGGGGGTGGTGCATTACATATTTCACTCACCAGGCCATGGCTGGATAAAGCAGAGCACATCACACTTTTTCCAACAGGCAGAACCAGTGTCCTCAAAAGCCATCCATGAATAGAGTTTTGCCTGTGCTCACTCGAACTAAGTGTAAAGACAACTACCTCCCAAGGCTAGTCAGCACACTGAAAAGGCCTTATCAAGCAGCTTACCAGCTGCCCATTGCATTACAGGCCTGCTATGGATACATACAGGTGATCCCTGTTTGCAAGATGAAGGAGAGAGCATAGCAACGCCCTTTGCAATTAATAACCCCAAGAGCCTTGATCTGAGATATCCCAGGGCAGGAGCGGGTGTGCCAGCAGCTAACGAGAGCTGCTGAGTCCTTATTGATGGTGCATTTGCAATCAATCAGATGCTTAACACAACATGATTCACAGTTCCAAGACTCAGAAAATAAGCAGATGCAGAGATGGTAGCACAGACTGGGACAGAAAGAACCTTTAAAAATGTCTAATGATAAAAAAAGCATAGAACGTGCAGAGTTCTGTGTAATTGGACCCCAAATTACCAAAGAAGCAGCAATAGCTCCCATTGGGTCAACCCATATCTGTGCACCCAAGGGGCTGCCAGCTGGACCCCACAGGCATATGTGAAGGAGTTTCTGCCACCTGACCCAGCCCCTTGTCATGCTTTAAGATAGCAAAGTGTCTGTGCTTATGCTATGCCCTGGCCCACAGAAGAACTATAGCCTAGGTTTTTAAAGAACAAGAGCAACCACCACCCATCAAAAAGGCAATGTCATTTTCCCTAGAGTCATTTTGCCAGGAGGAAGCCACCCTGGCTGGCTGTCTCACTCAGATTTTAAGGAAAGAGATGAATAAAACCATAAATTAGATGGAAACCAATAGAAGCGAATAAATCAGCTGGCCCCTGCCCCACAGCTGAGCTGCATCCCACTGCAACCAGCAAGAGGGGTCCTGGATGCTGGACACAGCCAGCCAGCATCTCCACTCACTACCCAGCTGATTTCTTTCACCAAATAAGGTCCATTCCTGCTCACCAGCACAATCTTGAGTAGCTACAGCCTATAAATCCCATCAGAGACAGCATACAAGCACGCACTTAACTCATCTTCTGCTAGCAAAACACTTGGGGCCCTGAACCAGCAAACTCCTTGAGTGGGTTCTCAGCTCCAAGCAAGAGGTGAGGGGGGGAAAAGCTGTGCAAGGGCTGGAGTGCTCAGTGGAAGTCATTAAGAACTCAACCTGAGAGCAGCTCCTCCTGGTACCCTGTTTGGGAGAGGGCTCTGCATCCCCTAATACTGACTGATCTTCACTACAAGACTACAGCTCCTCCTGCAACTGGGCAGCCAAACTCACTTCTCTTTGGACAGACACTAAAGGATGTTTACAGATCCCACCTGCCCCAGAAGTACATAGTTTAGCAGAAGAAATGCAATGCAACAGCCAAGATTCATCAAGAGCAGGTAGGACATGGAGGAGAGCTGGGAGACACCCCCCACTTCAGCATCTCTGAACACCCTTGGGGGTTCACTACAACTTGGGGTACTGTGGCCACAGAGCCAGTGACTGGTCTAGCACTGCTGGGGCTGTGCAGCCCCTCCACAGACACCAACCCTGCCTTTCTCTTTGTAAACTCAGCACTTGGGTTTTCCACAGCCAATATGGTAACACAAAGTCACACCAGCCGCCTGGCCCTTGTTGGCATTAAAAATTAACGACAGAGCAAACAAAACCTAAAGCTCCAACATTTATTATGGGAATTTCCCACCCACCCACAGATCTATACTATGTTTTATTTTTAATGCATCATATTAGCTGTGCCTTCCAAGAAATGGCACATTATGGAGATAACCAATGGGCCAGGTTGTCCACGAAAATGAAACAGTCGTTATCACAGAGAAAGGAGCTGGTTGAAGCCATCAATAAGCCCTTGACCTTGGTGGGTGGGTTTGCGCCTTTTTTATGCTTTTAGGGGAAAAAAAAGAGAGAAACAAACAAACAAAAAAAAACAACCCCGAAGAAGTTTTGTACTCTATTACAAAATATAAATACGATAGTCTTGCAGGCAAGAGGAGCCCGGGGAGTGCTGCCTTCAGTAGGTGACTTCTCAGGCTCTCCCGGGGACACGGCAAGCCAGCAGGACAGAGGCCACCTCCAGATGCTGAAACGCTGCCAGCCACTCGCCCCAGCTTCACCTCCTTTCAGAATTTAAGTGCTCTGGAACTTCCATCCGAAAACTGCCAGACGTCCGGGGCTCCCTGGGCACTGCGCCAGCTGGGGGGGTACGCCGAACCTACAGAGAGCATGGGGACAGAGGAAAGAACAGGTGTGACATGGCCCTCAGTGTGAATTATTCTCTTATTTAACATGATTTTGTCTTTTTTTTTTTTCTCAACTAAGACACCCAGCTGTCAGAAAGAGATACAGCAGAACAGAGCCCTTCCTCCTCTCAGGCCACACTCTCATATCTGGCATCGCTTGGCACCACACAGGAACCATAGAGATTGTTTAGGAGGAAAATCCTCTGGACTTTACTGAGAAACCAGCATCAGGAGCTCTGTTTGGGCAAGGACCAAGCCAGCCTGTCTGAAAATTTCCACCCATTCTTTCCCTGAACTTGGGGACTTCTCGTAGCACCCATCATGCCAAAGACCCTCTTAAAGCTATTGGTACTTTTAATATGCCATGCAGCAGGTGGTTCATAGAGGACTCTCCCCAACTCATTGGATATCACACTGCAGCCACAAAGTTTGAGATGCAAAAGCCCCAGCGAGGTGAGTAGGCAACTCGCCATTGACTCACGCAACATGGAACAGAGTGCCAGGACAGCAAACATCCCTGGCTTTGATCACACGGAGCATGAGAGGGGCTGTAAGCCCCCTGCTCAAGGCCAATCACCAATCACTGCATTAGCCCAAATGGCAGACTAAGGGCTACCCTGTGGGTGGAGAGGTGGAGAGGCCAGTGCATCATCAGCACAATGCTCGAAATCCACCTCTGCATCCCAACTGGGCACCCTGTTTCTATGGAAATTGCTTCAATAATGCTTAGCAGAGTGGTTGAAGGGCTATGTGGAAGGTGCCATCAAAACTAAGTAGCTACTAGTCCAGATCTTCACCAGATGCAGTCTGGAGTGGCTCTTCCAAAGGCAAGAGCACGTCTGATTTGTCTTCAGGTAGGGTTCATTACTGCTGATGTCTGAGCTCCACATACTTCAGGCTGACCTTAAAACTGACTGAGACTTTCAGGGAAGACACGAGTGCCACAGCCACCCCAGCCAGGAGTCTTAATACAATGATGCTGCAAATTGTACATCCCACCCAGGGGTACAAAACCCAGGGACCAGTGCCTCCTGCCACATGTCAGGGAGGGGATTCTGTGCCTGTATCCCTGAAGCTAGTTTGAAACTGGGTTCAAGGAGCAGGGGCTCTTCTGTGACTTCAGCAAACAGCCTCTCCAGCCAACATCACTGTCCAAGTCAGTACGACAATTTGCCCATGCACCCTCCAAAATGGTTTTCATCCTTTACACGAGGAAAAAAAGAGAGGGAGAGAGCTGAGTGGCTGATATCTCTTTCCTTTTTTTTGTACAAACGCTGCACTTACATAAATCCCCAAATTCTATCTCATCACATACACTGAAGCCTCCTGAATGTCAAGCAAAGACATGGTATCACTCGTTCCTGTATTTATCTGAGATAAATATGAATATTTAATTACAAATAATTAAATATGAACATTATAAATATGAAACATCTGTAGTCTAAATTCTGGATACTGCTTCAGTACCTTCACTACATTAATCATTCAATTTGGAGGAGATTAAAAACTAACAGCAAAGGGGTCTGTGCCATAAAAAACAAGTTCCTCCTCAAAAGTTGACGGAGTTTGATGTTTGAACAACAGTAACACTGTTACCCAAATATCACTCTCATTTATTGAGACATCTTTTTGCACAGAAAGAAACAGAGAAATTTCTAGGGAGCACGGGTCACGTGTGTGCAACACATTAAACACAGCTCAAGAACACACAATGGGGCCTCAGACATCCATGTCCCAACCCAACACATTTCAATAGGTTCATCATGCTATGAACTCATCACCACTGGCAGAAAGGATCATGTTACCAAATTGCAATTTGATGATGAGGTGAAAGTGTCTTGTCACTCACAAGCTACACTCTCACTGGCCATATGGTGTTGAGACAACTCCCAGTCAGAGCTGCTACTCCTGAGGCTCCTCCAAACCACTGTCACAGCCCCATGTGCACAGCTGCAAGGCAGTGCAGAGCCCAAAGGGCTCATTTAGCTGAAACCTGTAAAATAAACTCATCGCTGCACAACTGAAAAGAAAAATAACTGCTGTATGCTTTGCACCTTGTAGCAGTGCCTGGAGCCCAGATCTATCTAGAGATGCCCATATATAGACCTGTATACAGATGCCTGTATATTTGCCTGTACATATGATTATTTCATATGTGAGACATAGTATAGACAGTAGAACAGCAGCCACTGTAGGATAAGACATAGGGTTCAGTGCCCACTCTGAAAGACAGCCAGGCTATGCTCAACGCCAGGCTCTAGAGGACACAAGTCCTCTAGAAAACATCTCGAGCACAGTGGAACAACCAGCAATAAAAATAGTGAGAGGGAGGATCCACTGGAATTTGTACAGACATTTTGTGGCACAGGATCAAAAGCTGTGTCATCAAGGCAGCAGCAAAGCGCTCCTTGCATACACTGGCACTCCCAGGAATGGTCACCGCAGCCATCCCCTTCACCTCAAGCCCACTCTGCTGGGACCAGACCCTGCCTCCCCTACACTGTGCTGGGGGTCTCTCTAGCAGCATGTGCATCCGTGCTGCATCTCTTGTCTTTGGCATGGCATCTTCCTTGGAGACAACCAGGGGATACCAGCCTGGTGAAGAGGAGCACAAGTAGGGGATGCTGCCAGTGCTGTTCTAGACCCCTTGCACAGTCAGACAATGCAACCTTCACTGCTCCTGTCTCAGGACTAAAATGGAGTTTTATTATTTCTTTTTGTCTCTCTTAGAAAAGAAATTCACTATTTTCTTTCAATATATGATGTATTTCTGTATTTTTTTCAATCCAAAACTTCCCCTTCAGAAGGTGCTGGGCAAAATACAGGCAACAAACAGTGCCATGACAAAAAGACAACAGAACAATTCGAAGGTTTTACGGAAAAGAAAAAAAAAAGAAAGAAAAAAAGTATTAACTCCATTACACTAGGAACAGCAAGAGACAGTATCACAGTGGTACGTGCTTTAATAAAGTAAAGAGATGCTGCAACATGCAGTATTTGTCAAACTGACAACATATACAGACCCCTGAGGAGGGAGTTGGGGTGGTGACCTGGAGTCTGGATTTTAGAGACAATGCACATAAAGCCTGTGAATCCCACCAGAAAGGGAGAAAGAAAAAAAAAAAAAAAGAAAGAAAGAAAAAGCCCATGGGAGAAGGAAAGTGAGCTCCCAGCTCCTGGTGCCAGGAGCTTTGGGCATGTCATCCCAGAGCCACGGCGCATATTCCCCCATGCCAAGAGAAATCAGCTCCTGCCCACACCAGCAGCCTACTTCACCCCACACCCCCACAAAACTATCCAGGGATGGAAGAGTCTTGAGGAGGGGCTGTAGAAGGGTTTTTTTGGCTCACCTGCCAAAGCATTGCCAAATGGGGAAATCCCCATCACAGACTGAGAGGCTGCTACATAAAAGCCAGAGATGTTGCTGGTTATCAGGGTGGGAGGGTCATGCTTAGTCCTCAGCTAAGGGAGGAAAAAAGACCCAACCCCAAAACTACATGTTCAGACTGCAAATGTTTTCCACTGCCCCAGCAAGCTACCTCATTAGCCCAAAAAATCCTCTTCCTTGGCTTAGTTAAAGACAAGCTCAAGGCGGCAGGCGCTCCTCAGGGTTGAGAGAGTGCACCCCACAACACCCGTTCTCCTAGAGCCTGCTGCTGGAATCCACCTACAGCGTGTGTCAAATGAGGACACGAGAAGCTGACACTGTGTACTTTAAGGTTTTTTTGTTTATTTTTTCAATAAAGGGACAAAATGGGTGTATGAACAGGATAATGCAGACAACTGCCAAAAAAACACAGACAGTGGTTTTTCCAATAGAACTTAACAAAGACCAGAAACAAATACAATAAAAAGCCAGGTTGTAATGACCTTTGGTCATCCAAATAATAAAAATAATCCAAAACAAAAAAAATCTCCCCCATCCTCCCCCCCCCAAAAAAACCCCAAAGAAAAATAAAAGATCAAATTAAGTGCCTCTGTTTTGAACAGAGCACATAAGCAATAATAAATAGTGACTCCCATAGTAAAAGATAAAATTTCAAGTTACGACAAACAGCTTTCAGTACAGGAATAGAAAAGGCCAATAACAAAATATTCTGCATTGCCATTTACAAAAAAGTATTGACTCAAGCGGGCTTTCTCTTTAATATGCTTTGCATATGAAATTCTTTCCAATCTAAATATAAAGCACCATTTAGTTTTTGGCAATGAAAAAAACTGCAAAACGGTTTTATCTTTTTTTTGTCTTTTTTTTCTTCTTGTTGTTTTTTTTAAGCTTTTTTTTTTCCTTTCTTTTACTGCATATGAAGTTAAGATGCTGGAATGTCAGGTGATAGAAGGAAAGGGACATAAAGCACACTACATAACAAACCAACGTTATTAGCTTGCAGTACTGCATACAGTATGGCAGCAGGAAAAAAGAACGAAAAAAAGATATGTACACCCCTCTGTGACGGCCAACAGCATGACATCTGAACAGCTTTCCCCCAGAGAGCCATCATATGGCCTCGGATCTGTCCAGTGTCACACTTTTTTTGTCTTTTTTCTTTTTTTTTTCTTTTTGTAACATACAAATAATTTGCACTATATTATCCTGCCAAATTAAAAAAATATACTGTGGCAGCCTGTGTGTGTGTTTTTTTTTTCCACTACCAAAAAAGGTACATCAATACCTTTTCAGAGAACAAGCAACAGTTAAAAATACAAGCTTCAATATAAATACTATAGTGCCTACACTAGATGAACATTTAATTCAAATACCATTCTAGAAATACAGAAAAAAGAGACCATAAATGTGTTTTAGCATAGGAATCAACATGAGTGTGCATTTTCCTATATTTAAGTACTATATAATCTTAAACCTTTCCCCAAATGCATGTTTTTTATACAACCTGAAGAGCTGTTTATATCCAAGGCATAGAATTTCCACTACCATTTTAAAATGAGTAACAAGTCTTGTACACCACCAAGACAATGAACCCTAAAATACAGTTTCCCCCTAAACATAATGAAGTGTTGTGGTTGTTTTTTTTTTCTTTTTTTTTCTCCTTAAAAAAATTTTTTTCTTAACATTTATATTTAAAAAAGTTGGGTTTTTTTTCTATTTTTGTACAAAAAAATTCCTTGCACGGTAGGAGCAAAAGCAAATCATTCATTTTATGTGAGTGTAGAGTCTGTTTCCATTCACAGCGCTGTAATGTCACGTCCGAGAAGATAAGCTCATTAGTCAAGTAAACGGCTGGCAAAGTTTGTGGGGTTATTTGTTTTTTTATGCTCATCAACAAAATTGTTTTTTTATTGGTTTTGTAGGTTTTTTTTCAGCATTCTTGCAACTTTTCCCTTTAAGTGTAGACCTGTAAACTGGGAAAATTGTACAGTGCACTTAATTGTCCTATCTGAGCAGTCTTATTTTATACTCAACCTCTGTACCTTTGATTAAAGAAAAGATACAGACATCACAGGCAGAGTCAAGTGCTATTTGAACACCAACCGGGGCGGGCACTAGCTTAAGAATAAAACAAGGAATCCTCTTCCACATCAACACAAATAGCACACAGAGCAGGGTGGGGGGGAAGGGGAGGGAAGAAATGGACAGCTTTTAGGGAGCACAGACAGATACTGATATTCATTTTGCCTTTTTTTTTTTTTTAATCCCTCTATCTTTAATTCTCCATCACTTCTTCCAAGCGTCACATTAAAGGCAAGTCTTAATAGTTCGTAGTTAATCGCCACTGTGTCGGTATTAGCTTATACACCTGTTCCTAGTTTAAAATGGCAAACAGTACCACGTTGTGCTAATAAATCACCATTTATTTAGAGTTTTGCTCCTCTATCTGATACACTCAGTAAAATATTATTGCCAGTCTTTATTTTATTTTTTATATGGTATACACGAGGTCTTAAAGTTTATAATTTGATTGTCAGCTTGACAACCAAGTGGCTCTGGATTTGTTTGGTGCCAGAATCAATAAAAAGATATTATTAAAAGTAAATATTCGTCACAAAACAGATTTCCTTACTTGTGTATTTAATGGCATTGAAGGGCCTCTGCACATTTCACATTCTATTTAATCATCGACAGGGAGTGGAAATAAAAGGGGAGGGGAGGGGGGAAGGGGTGGAGGAAGGGTAAGGTTCTATATTTTGTTTTAAGCACTCTCCACAAGAGAAGCGGGTTTTAGACTCGTATGATCGGTTTGGTTTTAAACACAAAGAAAATAATAATAAAAGGCAGGGAAGAATTATGATTAACTAGGACTGAGCAGGAAATTTCTTTCTCTTTTTTAGTTTTCTCTTTCCTCTTCATTAGGTAGCCGGCGTTGTAAGGGACACAAGACAGACTTGCACACTCGCTGGGAAGAAGCAGCTCGCCACTGCCACCGACGTGGAGACGAGCTACGCATGGAGGACGAGCAGAAAGGAGCCACTGGCATTGGCCACGACAGATCCAAGGCACTCAGATTAATTGTGTGTATGTGAGTGTGTGTGTGTGCGCGCGTGTGTGTGTGTGTGTTTTAAACCAAACGCTAAAAGAAATCTACCTCTTGCTGACTGATGGCAGTCAGTTACCTTCCGATTAAAGGTTTGGGATTTTTTTTTCTCTTTCTCCAATCAGTAGGTTTATCCTTTTTAAGAAAGCAATTTAGCTAAAGCAATGCTTCTTCAGTGCTATCAGTCCTGTCCATAGAGGGTTACCCAAAGTGTGTTTTCCTTCGTACATCACAAAACAAAACTGTACATGATATGTATTATAGGATGTATGCAGCATGGTTGGTTTTGTTTGCTCTTGGGTTTGGTTTTGTTTTGATTTTCTCTTTTTCTTTTTTTTTCTCTCTCATCTTTTTTTTTTTTTCCTTTTTTTTTTTTCCGAACGGAACTGGAAACAGCGACGTTGTTTGCTCAGCAACTAATCAGGGACAATTTAAACAGCCATAACATACCATACATGCTGTCTAATAAAAACAAAACAAAACAAAACAAAACAAAAAAAAAAAAACACCAAGGGAAAAAAAACAACCAACCAAAAAAACCCCAAGGAAACCAACCAAAACAAAATAATAATAAAAAAAACCAACATACACAACATGTAAATTATTGCACAAGAGAAAGGCTCAAAGTTTGCGTAAAATGCAATAGTATTGCCCCGATACAGATCATGCATTCAAACGGTGAGAACAAAAAAGAAAATAAACAAGGTGTGCTGGTGACAAGCACTTTCCAAATATCCTTAGCTTCCATGATTTCCATCACAAGGGACTAGAAAACCTCTACAGGGATGTGGGATGGAGAAGGGATGGGGGTGGGTATAGGGCATGGGGCAGGGGGGTTTTACGAATATACTTCTATTCAGTTTTTATCTCGTTATTCAAGACTCGATCACTGTGCCATTTTTTCATGTGTTTCTCCAGGGTACTGTACACGCTAAAAGGCATCTTACAAATCTCGCATTTGTAAACGTCCTTTCCCACCTGCCCGTGTGTTTTCATGTGCCGGGTGAGCTTGCTACTCTGGGCGCAGGCGTAGTTGCAAAGCTCACACTTATACGGCCTCTCGCCCGTGTGGCTCCGTCTGTGGACGGTGAGATTACTACAGTTCTTGAAGACCTTCCCACAGTACTCACAAGTGTCGCTGCGTCTGCCCTCTTTTGAGCTGGGCCTGCCAGGGCCCGGGCCACTAATATGGGGGGTGCTCCCTCCGCTTCCTGTGCCACTGCGGCCTGAGATCCCTCCGTCCAGCTCGCCCGGCGGCGTGGAGAAGCGCAGGCTGCCGTTCTCCGAAGAGTGCTCGGAGGAGGAGGCGAAGGGCGATTGTCGCGAATCACCGAAGCTGAGGAAGGGGTCCTTCAGCTGCCGGGAGGCGGCATAGCCCGCCAGCCACTGGGAATAAACGTTCTCGGTGTTGGGCATGGCAGCAGGCGGCAGGTCAAACTCCTTCTCCAGCTTGATGCGTTTGGAGAAGGGGCTCAGGGAGCTGGGGCTACCCAGAAGCAGCTTTTTGGAAAGGCCTCCCGAGGCAGACTCCCCTGGGGAGCAGCCCCGGCCGTTGATCGCCCCTTCATCGATGCGGTCAGACTCGCCGGCCACCGAGTCTTCATCACAAGTGTCCCTGTGCACCTCAGGCTCGGGGAGGTGGCCACGCTTGTGTTTCTCCCCCAGGACCTGGTGGAAGGCCTCACTGAAGTGCTGCATGGAGCTCAGGACCATGCCCTGCATGACGTCTGGCATTGACCGTCCCTCCTCACCGGCCCGCGAGTTGTTCTCATGGTGGCGGGCTGCCTCTAGGCTCATCCCGAAGCTGTAGTCCTGCCTATCACTCTCATTCAAGTCCTCCTCCTCTTCCTCCTCCTCCTCCTCCTCCTCCTCCTCCTCTTCCTCCTCTTCCTCATCCCCATTCTCAGGAATCATGTTGGGATCATTCTCACTCTTGAACTTGGCCACCACAGACTTGAGGGCACTGCTGGCACTGCCCACCAGGTCACTGGTGCCCGGCTCAGGGGAGCTGGCAGTGGAGAGCCCATCATCCGACTTCACCGTCATGGGGGAGGACTTGTGCATGTGTGTCTTCATGTGGCGCTTCAGCTTGCTGGCCTGCGTGCAGGCGTGGTCACAGAGGTTGCATTTGTAGGGCTTCTCTCCAGTGTGGCTCCGGCGGTGGACCACCAGGTTGCTCTGAAACTTGAAGGTCTTCCCACAGAACTCACAGGACTTGGACTTCATGGGCGGCTGAGAGGGAGGAGGAGCAGACTGCAGAGGAGGAAGAGGTGGCGTGGCCAGGAATGGGGGCTTGTTACCAGGCTGGAAGGGCTGCAGCAACCTTTGCATAGGGCTGGGCCGACTCGGGGACAACGGTGGGCTGGAGGTGTTGCCGGCCAGCTCCCGCAGCCTCCGGGAGAAATCCATAGCAGGGGGCTCCATTGCCATGGGGTTCAGTCGCAGCACCCTGTCAAAGGCACTAGGGTGATGGGTGGCCAGAGCCATTTCTTCCGCACCCAGGCGCTCAATGCGATGCGGATCCAAATGGTGCCTTGGGGGAGGGCTAAAGAGGGGCGGTGTGGGTGGGAAACGCCCTTCTCCCAGCCCCGATGCCTCCCTTGAGACCGAGCCAGGTATTCTGAGCAGGTTAAAAGGGTTATTGTCTGCAATGTGAATCCCATGGAGAGGTGGCTGGGAAGGGCACTCTGCACCTAGTCCTGTTGGGATACCAACCCGTGGCGTCAGGGGGCTGCCGTGCTCGCTTTCTAGGTAGATCCGTAAGCCATGCGTGTTCTGTGCGTGCTGCAAGAGGAACCAGGCGCTGTTGAAAGGCTGTTTACAAGTCGTACACGTGTAGCTGCTGGGCTCGTCTTTACCTGCAAAACAACACAACAAGCAGCGTCAATCTCCAGCCATCCACCGGCAGGGCGAGAGCTCACCTCCCCGCCTAAGCTCCTCTCCTCCAGGATGCTCAGCTGAGAGTTGGGGAAGGGGTATCCCAGCTCAGGCACGGGCAGGGGACAGGGGACACGGGAGAAGGCAATGGGCATAATGGGGAAGTCCAAATCCACCCCGTGTGCACCTATCTCCTCCCATCATCCCCAGACCAGAGTTCAAAATCAAACCCTATCAAGTAATTGCAGTAAAAAAAAAAAGTATTAGGAAAAAATTTATGTCAGTTGATGGCAGCTGCAACTTCAGCTGCTGTTATGCTGCAAGAGGCTGCTAACATTTAAACTGGGAAGAAAATAAATATAAAATAAAGTAAAATACAATACAATGCAAGAAATAAAATAATAAACATATCTCCTTCTGAAAAGCACTGTAGAAAACTCCATACATGGGTTCAAAGCAGCAATCCCAACTGCCACCAAGCTGGGCATCATCACATTGCTAGCCTCCTCCTTATTTTGAAAGAGTAATAATGTGTACAGAATTAGGCAGCATGTCCTGCTCCTCAGCAAAGATTCAGCTTGGGAGTGAGGGGCGTGAAAAAAATGCAATAAAACAGAGCATGGGACAGAGAGAGAGGAAGGCAGAGAGAGCAGCAGCACAGCCAGGGAAAGAGCTGGAGAGAGGCCAAGAGGCCTGGCCGAACGCCCTGCCAGAGTCGTATTATTTCTCTCATGCTGAAAAGGAGCTGAGGATGGTAAATGCCACTTTGGCAAGTGGTGAGCTAACTCTATTTAATGATAATTTATTTCTGGAGATAACACGGACATCATAAAAGAGCAACCAACTAATAAATAACTAAACAAAAAGCCAGCTAATAATGACAGCAGAAAGCAGTCCCTCCTAATATATGGCAAGACAAGGGGGATGAATAACTTTTTGAGGCCTGCCCGTGAGGAAAGAGTGGTGTGAGATATAGCGACGGCGAGCTTTTATTGATCCTTCAGTTTTGCAGATAATTCACTTCTACCCCCCTCTATGGAGGTTTTTTTTAGCAAATGCTGCTAAACTGAAATTGGAGGTAAGAGGAGGATAACATTTCATTTCCAGTCCTGACCAGCAGTTCTCATGGAGCTGCTGGTTAGTGTTATTTAAAAAAAACAACATGAGGTTTGCTGATGAATAAACCAGGAGTCCACCAAGGGGCACCTTACATCTGCCTGCAACGTGTATTCCTGCCCTGACCCAAAATTTACTTTATGAGACATCAGCTCCACAGGAACAACTCCTGGGTAAATCTCTTTATAGGCTGCATGAGAGTTGCCCCCACTAGGTTTCCCCTGTTTACCTTATATAAAGAAAAGAGAAAGAAAAAACAAATGAGGCACGTTTGGAAAGAAAACATCGCTTTCTCTGAACCCAAGATTTGGAAAGAAAATCCTGCACTTGTTTCTCGTCTCACTCAGGATGAGGGGAAGACAAGCTTCATCTGGGCATTTTCATCCTCCAGCAAGCTGAATGGTGATTTGAGGACACAAGAGGCAGCTTTCTTCCCTGTCTCCCAGCTCTGCATTATCCTACATCTGGCTTAAGAAGCTGGACCAGGCAACTAAAATAAGACTATATCATCCACAGAAGGCATTTAACACTTTAATCACTTTAAAAGCCCTTGGAATAATATTTAACATTTCGTCCAGGAGCCAGTGTTGAGATAAAACGCACTGTGGTGTTTAGTATGTGGTAGGCACATGAGCGCAGAGAGATACTTTTAAATCTGCTCAAATTAGAGGGAAATTCAATTGGACTTTCACATTCCTATGCTCATTTGTGAGCTCACAAAAAATCTTAAATGGAAAAAATTCATCTTGCTTCACCATAATGAAGTGGAAGTTTTTAACACCACAGTAGGAGCTAACAATGTAACGCTACCTTATAGATCAGGTCAGAGAAAATAGCATTTTATCTTATAATGAGGATACAACATCAAGCATTCACTACCGCATTTTAGTATTCCCATCAACTAGATATTCCAGATCATAAGGGCAGCTTGTGTAATCATAATGTCAATGAGAAGGGCTGTTACAACTGAGACTAAAGATTACATGGAAAAAGCTGCTTTGAAACTGGTAATTATTACCAGTCCACTAATAGCAAATGATGCATTACAGTTTCACCGTATAATCTGTATTTCACTCAGCTCCTGCCAGTACAGCCCTTATTATATTACAGTGCTCACAAATTCTAAATTCCTAAACTACAGTCATCAATAAATGTGTTACTTGCCATAATTTGCAAAATTACTTTGTTCATAACATCTTCGACTGTTGTAAGGACCAGAATTGATTTCTTGCATAGCAAAATTAGGGCTACATTGATTTAGTGGAGTGTAAAATATAATATTATTCTTCATTTGTTTGCGTGAAAAACAAGTTTTCAATTCACCATCACACTTGGTAACTGAGATAATAATTTAAATTTAATATCCTGTTTATGTACCAAACTTCCCTAACAGCCCACAATTTTCAAGGGAGCAATGTTAAAACCAGAAAATAAAATAAAGCAGCGAAACAGTTAAAATCCAGCAGCCATTCGCTTCCACCTCCTGCTCTGAAGAGATGTGATTTCTAATTTTTCTATTAGTGCTTGATTAATTATGAAGGCTATTGACTGACCATATCACCACTTAGAGATACATTCCAGTCTGATGAAGACTTGCCAAACTGCAAGAATTATGGCACTTATCCACACACTGCCTGCCAGTGGCGAGATGGGTCCTTACGCTGCTGCAGGAACCCCTGGTTTTCTAAGGGACTTTCCTTCCTCCTGACCCACCACCATGCTGTGGTATAGCATTCAGGTCCCCCTGAAGCCAGACAGGATTACAGGACCCAAAGGCTGTGGATCCAGTAACGCCTCCTAGCTATGTACGACTGCCCTCTGCATCCACTAAAGCTAAAGCATCTGGGCAAGACCGTAGTAAAGAAAGAAAAGCGTATCAGAATGATGCACTACTAGCTGGCTCTGGCCAAGGACAGCGATGGAGAAGGTCCCACAAGGGCTCTTTGTGCCTCAAGGGGCAATGTTATTCAAAGCAGCATTGTGACACCATAGGGGGAGCTCAGTTGATTTCCAAGACAATAGCAGGAATCCCCCAGATCAAATGCCAAGTGGTGTCCACTGAACCAGCCCTCCTCTGCCACCAGCAGGAGCTGGAGCTTGCATCCTCAGAACATCGAAGAACATCATGTCAAAAGAAGCTACCAGCTCTCACTCTCTGAGCTTTCCTGCAATACATGTCTCTCAGCTGTCCTACCATCATGACTAACACCACGTCTCTGGCTAAAGCATCACCTCCTCCAGCCCCACAAACCCTCTTTAGGGCAAGGTATGAAATACCAGCGAAAATCATTCTATCCAGCTCAGAATACAAGGAAAGCACACACTGTTTGCCACCAGAGTCAGTTCCCACAGCTAACCACGCTCACAGACAGATACTGGGGTCCACCTGAAGTTCTCTGGCTCCAATCTTTACCTGTTCTCTTTTACTGTTGAGGTTTTTTTGGGTGGGATAAACTGAAAAGCCCTTTTGATATGCAATACACCCCCATCGCATGCACCACAGCACACTTTGAAATTCTGTTATTTTTCCATCCTGAAGTTACCCCTCCATTATCCACCACTCCTCAAGGATCAGCCTAGCCCTTTCACCCTACCATTATGCTGGGAAGGAGTTGGCTGTCCTCTAAGCCTCCTGCAGAGCTGCTGCCTTCTGCAGTACCACATCCCAGCTCTGTATGGCCCAAATTCTGCTTTTCTAGCCAAAGACCATGTCAGGCAGTACCCAACTATGCTCCCAATACGCCCAGATCATATCATAAACTCACCCCTATTGCTCTTCACCCCTATTGCTCCTCCCAGCTAATTAGCCACAGTTGCATATTCATTTCTAAATCACCAATGACATGCTAACTACCACAGAGCTATCATCAGTCCCTGCTGACCTCTCCCAACCATTCATGCTTCTCCAACTAAGTCCCCATATTCCCAAAACTGCTTTGAATCATCTCTGCCAGCTCTATCACCCAGGACTTGGTCTTCTGATACGCTGTCACACAGCACCCCATCCAGCACCTTGCAGAGTCTATTTCATCTACATTTATCAACCACAGTTGTCATCTGGAAGAATGAAGTCAGGTTTATTTGACAAGATCTATATTCCATAAATCTAACCTGAGTGGCATGAATTATATTTCTATCCTTTAATTCTTTATCAATTGAATCTTATATTGGCTCTTCAATTATTTTGCCCAGAAGAGGTAAGTAAAATGTTGCCAACTCTTCCATGGTTACCCTGACCAGTTCTTGACAGCATATTCCCAGTCCATAAGCTTTATTTAAAACCAGCATCACATGTCAACGTTTTAGATTCTTGGATGCAAGGTGTCAGGGCCTTTTAATTTGAAAATATTTATTTCTATTGTGTAAAACCCTTCTTGGCTACTAATGAGCTAGAAAAAATGTCACACCTCACATTTTACTGCTGCTGTCCAGGTCTACAACACAAATATTCATTAAACATTTCCACCTTACTTCTTCCTCCATCCATTACTTGAAGTGTTTCTCTTTTCTCTAGGACTCTGATCAGCTCTCCTCCCATACCATGCCTGGCACAAGTTTTCCTCAGCATCTTCAGCTTCCCTCACTAGTTCTCTACCCAGCATGGTTATTCCCTATGATTGATTGCTACCTATTCTCGATTTTTTTAATTGTCATATATTGATTTTTGTAATATCTAATTGCTGTTCTCATCTCAGCACTGAAGCAAGTGAAGTGGCTTTTGGATTTGGGCCAAAGTTGCCTTCTCCTTCCTGGACAGCTCATCAACACTTTACAAATAGCTTTCAATTACCAGCAGCATTTTTGCATGTACATTTTTCCTCCCAGTCCATTTTACTGTTCATTTTCTACACATTTAGGATTACCCCGAGGGAAAATACATGGGCATACCTTGTACCAAATAAAGACGTGGGGCCAATTTGAAAATTGACTGGTCTTACCCACTGTTATGTATTTATTCCTTTTCATAGCTGGCAAAGGACTAGTGACAGGGCACGGCATCTCACTACAGCACCAGTGTTTACTGTTCCTCAAGTTATTGGCTTCTGCCTAAAAAGCAGCGGAACAGCTCTTGCCTGTCATGTCCCCAAAAGAAGTAGTTTATCCAGTGACACACAAGTGACAGATTTAGCTTCTAATCTGAAAAATGTTAACAAGTAAGTGGGATGGACATTGGCATTTGAGTGCCTTTAAGGGCAGTTGGCACAATTACTCAGTAAAATATGAAGAGAGGTAGCTTTCAGCATAAAGGGCTTTTTTAACCGTAAAAAAAAAAAAAAAAAAAAAAAAGCTGGCTCTTCCATACCGTGCTCCCGGATACATCTAGCAGACTCAAAGTCCAACCAAAAGCAAGCCAACACCTCCAGGCACAATATAGCTGGCTCCAAGCAAGACCCACAACCATGTCCTCAGCCATGAGCAGCAAAGCCAGACAAGATGCTGGGGAGAAGACCAGCTGGGAGGAGAAGCTGTCACACAGATGCCACTGCTGGGAGGGGAAAAAACAATAAAAAGAAATGGATTTCTGGAGCTAGGCATGCTCCAGAAGTTCAGGCATGGCCAAGTGAGTAATGGAATAATCTGCATGAGTATGCCATGTGCTTTGGAAGAGCTTCCTTCGTTTCTTAAAAGTCAGGGCTGCATCCAGGAAAGCTGCTTGCTGGACACAGCAGTGCTCTACAGAAAAGTGACATGGAAATACCCCATGCAGCAAACTCTCAGTTTTCCCGTCCAAAACAGGCAGTCCATGGTGCAGGACATTGCTGGGGAAGGACATCAGATTAAGGAGCAAAAGGTTAACATAACGTGTATTTTACCACAGGGCATCGTAAAGGCCACACACAAACATGCAGCATTAGAGATACCCCAGCCTTCCCAGCGTTTTCACCAAAAAATCAGCTGCATAAGCAGTGACTGCACACATGCCAACACTGCTCAGGAGGATTTCATTCACAGCTGCAGATTTGCTGTCTTGGAGAAATCCCCTTGTCAGAGACATCTCCGAGCACACCAGATTTGTCCCTCTCTGCCTGGACAGTCCAGCAGCATTGCTCCACAATTCAGCACCACCAGCCTTGGTGTCTTAGCTCATGTGTTCTCATTCACCTTCCCAAAAAAAACTGCTGGTTTAGGAAAAGCTACCTCCATCTACAGGCCATATACACACCTTTTGCTATCAAACTACAGAGAACAGAAGTTAAAAGCAACTCAAATACCTGCACCCTCCTCTCTTCTGCTCACCACCAAACAATTATCAGAGGGAAAGCCTGAACCAAACACAGCTTTAATGTCAACTGACTGCTTGATTTTTAGACTGATAAATTTTGGAGTTGTTAAGGTATTTTAAAGGGGGGGAAGAGAAAGAGTTGAGCTAATTGTTGCCACTTGTACTTGATTCAGTTCTCCATCTGGCTTGTCACATCTATTTTTTTTTTTCCCCCTCTTCTCTCTTTTGGAAATCCATACTGTTGAAATTCCTTTCAACTGAAAACTAGAGAAGTGAAACAGTTGGGACACAGGAAGCATCACAGAGCCAGGAGATAAGTGGGTCCACTCCACGCTCGAAGCAGCCCACTTCTCCCTTGTACGAAACAGCTGCTTTGGCATGACTCACCTTTTCCTGTTGGTTGGTAGCTTAAGTTTAGATGGGAAACTCTAACTGTCCAAATACATTTTTTTCCTTCTTGCACTAATTCTTCTTCTCAATACTTCAGTGCTTTGTTAACCTGGTCCATCATTAACCAGTTATAAGTAGCTTTTACTACTGTTAGCATCAGCATTGTCACTGTTGTCATAATAATTATATAATAATAAATAACAGCACTAGCAGCATTTATGTACAACAGGAGGTTTTCTCTCTAATCTTACCTCCCTTTCACTAGATGAATCAGATTCAGAAACACTGAAGAACAAAAATGCCCTCCATACTCTCTAGCAAGTGACACAGGATTGCTTGTGAAACAAGAAGCAACACAGCTGTCACGCATCTGAAAAATAAAATTCTGAAAATCAAGCCCACTTTGTGATAAACAGAGCTGGACAGGGAGTCCCGGCACCAGCTTAGTTGTGAAAATGTCAAAATTTAGAAGATCTTCTGCTTTGTAGGACTCTCAGCTCCCCATTTGCCACATTTACCAGCCTTTCCTTATTTACAGCTTATTGATACAAGATTTACTGATATGCCTAAATATAATTCTTTTTCCTCCATATTGCAACTCCCTGAAATAATTTGAATAAAACCGGCAAAGCATTTTCTAAGCTGAGCATCAATAATGCCACTTTTCTTCTCACAACTCGTTTTAAAAGCTCCTCTTTTAAAGAAGAACAGGGCCAAAACAGTAACACACGAGCTTCGAAAAGAAACCCAAACAACATCAATAATAATAAATACAAAGGTACAGCTGTCATTGCCTTGCCACATTCAAAGACTTAGACTGGAGTTAGGAACTCCAGGAATTCACCTTTTTTCTGCCAAAACTAAATCATCATCGTGATTTGCAGCACTACAGGGGTTTCAACACAATGTAAGCTTTTTGAACTTCAGGAAAGAGCAAGTGGGAAGGCATAGAAGCAGGAAGGCCAGTTCCTCTTTGCAGAAGAGCAATGTGCAGCATCCTTGCTTGGGTTTCAGGCAGGAATAGCGAGGATTCCAACACAGAAATCCTGGAGAACATCAGGCCCTTGCAGGAGAACTGCAAACTCCATGGATGACCATTTTGGTTATAGCCTCAACATGTTTTCATAGAATCACAGAATGATTTATGTTGGAAGGCATCTTAAAGACCATAATGTTCTAACCCTTCTGCCACGAGCAGAGATACCTTCCACTAGACCATGTCTCAAAACCCTGTTCAGCCCAGCCTTGAACACTTCCAGGGATGAGGCATCCCTCTGGGCAACCTGTTTCAATGTTTCACCACCCTCACCATGAAGAATTTCTTTCTAATGCCTAATCTAATCTGCCTTCTTCCAGTTTTAAACCTTTACCCTTCATTTTGTTTATTTACTCATTCTTCTAAGCAGAACCAAACTTGTAACACCTAGATTGTCTCACCAAAATATATTTCGTTAACAACCAACAAAACACAGGGTTTGCTGGAGCTTCAGGGGGAGGGGATGGGGTACTGAGGTCCTGCCGGAGCACACCACCACTGCCAGGCCTATCGGCCTGACCTCAACCTCTGTCACCATTTGCAATGCAATTGCATTTGGCCACCAAGAAAACCTGCCTCATGGTCCACCTTGGCAAGTAAGGTATCAGGCTGTGACTGATTTTCTGCTTTTTAAAACTTAAGAGGGGAGGAAATCTGTTGCAGTTTGGTTAGCAAGGAGCAGAAGAGACCTGCTATCGGAAAATGTGGTGCTTTCAATTCAGCTTCGAATAAAGTTTGAAAGGAAATCCTTCAAGTAAAGAAGAGCTGATCATGCACACCAATATACTCTATATGCTAACACTACATGGATGGAGACACAGAGGTGATGCAGGCGGCAGCATCACCATGGGTAGTAGGCTCCATCAACTTCAAACACCAGCAGTGAAACCTAAAGGATGAACTACATAGTGCTGTCAGCCCTGCAAGAGGAACTCCTTGCTGACACCATCTCATTCCTCTAAAAATATCAGTAACCAAGTAACCAAAATCCCAGAGTGCAGGATTCCCTGCTCACCTCTCCCAGGCTACCTCTCCTGAGCACAAGCACAGGGTTTATAAGTGAATGGGCTCAAACAGGAGTGACATCACTGGGATGACACCTGCTACATCAGTTCCTCTGGATGTACCTGGCACCAGGTCCCTTCTGAAAGGTCCACCCAGCCTGTGACCAACCAAGGACCAAACCCTGCCCTGAAGAGCATCAAGGCCCTTCCAAAGCCAACCTGACTATCCAGCAAATGCAAACAATACCTGGTTCCAATGGTCTGTACTTAAAAATTTACCCAGTGGCTGACTGGGACATCCAAGTCAGTAATACACTTTTCAAATGCAGTGTTGTAATTACACAGCTATGAAGAGCTTTTAAATAATTTAAATCACTCTCATATACGTACGTTTAATTATTGTTTCCTTTTTCACTGTTTTCTCCCCAGCTCGCATCATCTGAAGAAAAGGCAGGGTGTCCTTCAAAAAGTTTCACAGTATCACAATGTATCAGAGGTTGGAAGGGACCTCAAGAGGTCATCAGGTCCAACACCCCTGCCAGAGCAGGATCACTTAGGGTAGTCTGCACAGGAATGCATCCAGGTGGGTTTGGAAAGTCTCCAGAGAAGGAGACTCCACAACCCCCCTGGGGAGCCTGTTCCAGGGCTCTGTCACCCTCACTGTAAAGAAGTTTCTCCTCATGTTGAGGTGAAATCTTCTATGCTCTAGTTTGAACTCATTGTTCCTTGTCTTATCACTGTGACCCACTGAAAAGAGCCTGGCCCCCTCCACTTGACACCCACCCCTCAGATATTTATAGACACTGATCAGATCCCCTCTCAGTCTTCTCTTCTCAAGACTAAATAGCCTCAGGGATCTCAGTCCCTCTTCATAGGGGAGATGCTCAAGTCCCCTAATCATCCTCGTGGCTTCTTGCAAAGGAAAGAAAGGAGATGCTCTAGCATGACATCTCAAGTCATCCTTTCTGGTGTGGGGTAAGATGTGACACAAGTCCAATGGTGCCAACAGTGGAGTGTTTCTCCTGGTTTGTATAGCAGTTTTGGCATTTTGTCATGCAACCATCACCCCACACAGGTGAACACATGTCGTGGAAGCTGCTCTGGAAAGCACATTGTACGCAAACACATCTATTACAAATAGAGCCTCTCAGCTGCGATGCTGGAATGCTGCTCTTACAAGGTCCCTTTCTCCATCCTGTTCTCTTCTGCTATCACTAATGCCTCACAGGAAGGGTGTTGGTGGAACCAAAAAGCCCCAGGCCTCAGCCATGGACCCTGAGAGCCTTCTTCTACTTCTCCTTCCCCAAAATGGATCCTCTTCAGACTCTGCTTTTTCCCAGCCTTCCCCTTTGGCTCACTTTCCTCTTGCTTTCAAATTAATGCTATTTAGCCAGCAGCAAAGCATCTTGACAAAGTGGGTCAGAGGAATTGCAGGTCCCCCCCAAATGACACCTCTGCCTGCAAATCATCTACCAGGAAGGCAAAGGTTTATTCTGTCCCTGAGCAAGTTCAATGTCACCATGGAGTTGCAAGCACAGCAAGTGCTGAACCAGATCCTATGACATTTAGTTTCATAACTTGCACAAGAAAGTATTAGTGGAACTGACAATACATAGAGTTTTCCCTCTTGCTTTGCAAATTGGACCAAAAGGGGTTGTAAAGCTGTCCAGTCTTCTCCAGTTATTCTGTCTTCCCTCCATTGCTAAGATATCCTTGAAGTTCAAAAGTATTTAAGACTTGGAATATCTGGAGTTTGGATAATGTGAGGCTTGCAAGAATTGCTACAATTTTATTGTGTTCTAGGGGCACTAGAGTATTTACCATACATATATCACGTCAAGGCATGCAAAAAAGGCACCGGAAAATTTGCCGCTTCAAGCTCGGGAGTTTAAATTCCCAGAGAGGCAGAAAAAAAGAGTTAATTTTCTTATTTATAGATTTGCAGATGAAATCAAACAAAACCAGACCTCCCTGATAAGAAAAACCCCTCCATTTATGTCAGTAAGGCTGATTCAATTTCCAGGCTTGCAAGGTCTCCTCTCGCCAAGTACTACCCGACCCCAGTAACACACACTGTTCCAAGGTTAAGATCTGTTTCCTTCCAGTAATGCAGAAAGCTGTTGTTTCAGTCTGGCTGCAGAACTCAGCTTTGAAGGACAGGTTAGTACCACACTACATTTAACTGGATTCAGTTCATCTGATTATACAGTGCCTTGCTTTCTGGAATATGTAATCATCTCTTTCTGATGACATTTTAAATATCCAACTAGACAAATAATTGCAGCAATAATTGATAGCTGAGTCAAGCTGGAAGATTATTGATTGGCACAGTACTCGCTGAAACAAATGTTCATCTTTCAAACATTACAGTGAAGATGCTTAAATCTAACTTTTGCTGATAAATGATAAAAATGTGATTTACTGATTAAACCACCCGAACAGAATATGCACTTTGGGATTTGATTACCTGGTGAAATTTTTGGAAGAAAAAGTAGGCATCAGGATTTATATTCTATTTCAGGTGAATCATTGCCAAGATATGAATAAGCATCTGAACATAAACACACACAGAGAAGTCTTAAAGAGTTGCTGATTAACTCTCTACCTTCCTCAACGGTATGTATCTGTTTCTAATCACTGCTTACACAGGAATTTCTCCTGCCACCTCCCCAAGGATGCCTCATGTGCGTCTCGTTATTGACAACGGGAGTTACACATCGAGAGAGATCTCCCCCATTGTTTTCCCAGCAGCTCAAAGCCTTTGGTTTAAATGTGCATATTCTTACTCTGCTGTGACTGCAGCTGAAACGAGGGTTTGATCTCATATGCTGTGGTGTAAATCAGGAGTACCAGTGCCCGAATCTGCTGCACTGCATAAAAGCAGCAGGAGGGAGGTCAAGATCAGGTGCATTTGCAAACTGCATTCACTGTCTTGAAAGAAGGGAGGGTTAATGCTGAAATAAAACCACTTTTCAGCTCTTATTACACAGGGGGCTGTTTAAATGTGGGTTCTCTTTTCATTACAATATTCTGAACCCCACAGCACTGCCTGTACATTTCAGGGGAGAGAAAGGAGGAATTTCTGAAACTTACTGATTATAAAGTGGAGCAAGTGGCCACAGAAGAGAATCGCATGCAGGGAAAGGCAAGCGATGAGCTGCCAGTTAGGGTAGAAGAGCTGTCGCAAGGCAGAAGCCTGAAATTAAGGAAAAGCACCAGAATATTTGAGCAGGGAACAAAGAGCATAAATTCCAAGTAAGAGATGAAAAATGCTCTGAAACATTTTGAAACGGAGCCATTAGGAGCTGATTGAGTCTCAGAGCTACTGTTAAAAATCAGCCGCTTGTTAGATGTGGCGATCAGCTGAGCCCTGACACTTAAGGCATACGAGGGGGCTTGTCGAGTGGCTTCACTCTAATTTAGAGATGCTCAGTTAATTAGAAAGCCCTCAGATTTTCTGCAAATGCGGAGCACTATTGGCAGCCTGTGCTTCTGATGCTTTCCGGGTGACAATTGCCTGACTGACCTTCACAGCATTGGCAGGGCTGCCCAGACCCTCACCATGCCAGGGAATCCAATCACCTCTGCCAGCATCAGTGGGAAGTTACAAGATGATTCCATTCTTACACCCCATTTCCTTCTCTGAAAAAAACACTGATGAAATCTGCATTTGCTTAATGTTGTACATAGCTCCAGCTTTGAATTAGTATTATCACCCCCCTTCATCAAGTGGATGTTGCAACCAGCCCAAGACTTTGGGGTGGAAGTTTATCAAAGGTTGCAGCAGCAGAGGTTGGGAGAAGTCCATTACAGAGTGCAACCTGCTTAAACTGAACCGCCAGCCATGACTGTGGGAGCGGAATCTCCCTTTGAGGTCTTCATTTGCCCTGATACCTGTAACAAGTAGCAGTGGCTTCCAGGGATGGAGCCTCTGTCCAGGGGACAGTACTCTCAGAGCTGCCCCAAGCACTCACCACATCCTAACTATGGGGGTGCCTCACCCAGCCTCAAGGTCTGGTGATGCTCTCCAAGTAGAAATCACTGATAACACATATTGCAGGAGAAATGCTAATACAGGCAACCACTGAACAAAATGAGGCTTGTTTGGAAATGCAGGGAGATGAGTGGAAGTTACAGTGACAACCTAAAGGCAAGTTGACAGACCTGCAGTCACACAGGGAGTTGGCAGCAGACACTAGAAAATTAACTCTCAGGAACAGTCTAGCATTGGCAGGGAAATGAATGAGATGATCTAAGAGATATTTTCCACCTCTAATAGGATTTGATGATGATTTTGCATAGGCTTTTGTGCTAGCCTGGCTTTTGATAAAGGCATGGTGTCTCTTTTCAACCCACATGCAAGGGAGAGATTAATAAGTTGCAGACTCGGCCCACCTCAGCTATAAATGGTTCCTGTGTCTATAGGGGGGAAAAAAAGCCAAGCTATGACTGACAATAAAAAACAAAAACAAAAAACATTGAACTGAGTGCAAGATAGTACTTTTACACCCAAATCTTCAGTTATTAAGAGATTTAGAATGGAGAGAAAAATTATCCTCCAGCATCCACAAAAGCATCAATTTACTAGCCAGGAGGGGCAGTAATGCACAAACTGTGGCCAGTTTAGGAGCAGTGGATTAAGACCTTTCCAGAGAGAGCCCTGCTGAGGGCTGCGGGACACAAGAGGAGATGAGATGACTCCAGTATATCTGGGAGGTCACTTGTACCCAAGTAGAAACAGACATAAGACACTGGCAGGGGAGGACAGTATTCATTTGGGAAGACCTGGCATGGAGACTTCTGTCTACTCACAGCCTCAGATAAGCAGAGGCAAGATCAGAGGATTGGCCTCAGAGGATGGATTAGATAGCACCCATGGTAAAAGAATAAAACATTTTCTTACAGGAAAATACAATTAAATATTGTAACTGCCAGCAGTTAAGACACCAGCAATAGTGATTAAAAAAAAAACTAATCTCATATGATTAATTGAATAACCTTCTATGTAGTCTACATGGTCATACCACAATACTATATTCTTTCTCGGGACAAATGCCATGCCAGCAGAACCTCTACATCCACGTACATAGGACAATTCATCTGGGACCCATGGGTCCATTCTCACTGGCATCCCCACCCTCAATGCCAACCTAGTCTCCCATAGGGCAGCTCTGCTTTTCAAGAAAACCAAGCCACAATGTCAAAGATGAGCAACCAGTTACATCTCCACATCCCTGACCATGATCTTTGTCCGCAGCCAGTATTTCAGGTACAAGGCTGCTATTATTTGCATTGCAGCCAGGTCCAGCAGCCACCACAGGCAACCAGAGCCCTTCAGAGCACAGCACTGCACCCAGAGATAATGAAACAACAGTTCCTGCACCCCGGAGCTGGCAATTATCATCATTGCTATTATAGCCTGATGAGAGGAGCTGCCAGTTTAAACAGGCTACTGCTTTGATACCAACACTTCCCGCTCCTTGGGCTTAAGAGCACTGAATATTTCAACAGGTAAACGGCAGAAGTTGCAATTCACCCAATTCCTGCCACGTCTCACAGTGCTTTTGAAAACCACAGCAGCATATTCATGGTTGGAGTGAAAGAAATCGGCCTCACATCATTTTTTAGCAATAATACAGTAAGAGAGTAATAACATTAAAAACAATTAACACCAAGATGTCACACTTAACCACACCTTGAGTCCAAAGAGCTCAGCGTGCTCTGCTAATGGCCATTAATGACACAAGGGCTGTACGGGGAAGTGTTGCCCATGGTCCCGAAAGGGCATTTTCCAGCTGCTTCCCTCTGGGTCATCACTTTCCTCCACCAAGCAGCAGGAAAGCATACGGCTCACACCTGCCATATCTGGCATCTTTGATCCCCTGTGCCTGACCCCCCACACTCCCCAGAAAGAGTACTGGGCACTGTAGTAATGGGCAGCACCTCAATGTAAGCAGTCCTTGAATCATCACTTTACCTGCATGTTTTATCAGAAGACACCCCATTCGGGGGCAGCCTGGGAGATGGCCAAATATACAGCAGGTCTGAAACTGCCTTCAGCTTCACCTCAATCCTTTTCTGATGTCCTTGGCCATCCAGTTAAGATCTGACAGCATTTAAAGATGACAGTGCTTGAGGTAATGGGACAATGCCATAACAGGATTACAGGAAATGTGAAAGAAAGGACATAGGTACGTAATGTCATTTAGGTAATGTCATCTATGAACAGGTTCTGCTGCATTTTTGCTGACAAAGAAGTCTGTTTCACTTATACAATTCCTTTTAAATTCTGTTATTGCCATAAATCGTTTACTTCTTTCTGAAAGAAAGCTTTTTAGACGCATCATCGCAAATATTTTGTTTAACTTTGTCACTGGTCTGAGGCAAGGTATTCTGGAGGGGTAGTGAAAGCAACACAAAAGTACACAAAAGTACAAAGTGGCAAGTGGATCAAGGCAGCAGGATCGAAGGACACCCCACTGCCCTCACAACCTAGCTGCAGCACCCAGACGTTGTAAGATCCTCCCAATTAATTTTCACCCAGCTATTTCCTCCCCGTGCCCTTTTTCCATCAGTATTCCCTTTCAGTCCCACCGCAGCTGCCCCCAAAACAGCTTCCTCATTGTCCCCCCACCAGAAGTGGTGTATGTGTGCCAAGCAACTGACCACAAACAAAAGCTTGTTTGACCAACGCTTGTTCTGAAACAAAACCCTGGCTGGAGAAGGAAATCCCGCAAAGGAGGGGGGGATTGATGCCAGGACAATTTGGAAGGCTAGCCCAGCACGCTCTCCCCTGGGGACTCGCATTCTTGCCAGACAATGGTGTCTGGCCTCCCCATTCACAGCCCGCCTCACACCCCTCCCCAAAAAATCCCCCCTAAAAGCCCTATTTGTTATACAGTCTGATAGGTGGGAGAGATGCTGTTAAACTGAGCCCACAACCATCTCACATGTGCTGCTCACAGTGTCTCAGGGATAGAGGAAGTGGGCAATAGAAGGAGCCTCTGAAGAACTCAAAGATGGGTTTTCAGAGCTAAACTTACTACAAGGAAATGCTGGGATGAGTTGATTCTTTCTACACTGGATGGTGAAAATGGTCAAGGGGGTGGCTATCACAACTCACTTTCTCAGGACGCGTTTTACTCTTTCTGAACAAAACACTTCTTCCAAAATCCCCAGCCTTGCCTTAGATGACACCTTCCCCTAAGCCCAGGGAAACTGGCTGTTACAAAGAAGCCGAGGCTTTGCCCCCTGTACATCTGCCTGCCATTGGCATGTGAAGTTACAGATTAGAGGAAACACCCTCACTGGGCAGACAGCCCCCTCCCTCGATAAGTACGGTTGGAAACCACAGGAGTTGCACAGGCCGGCTCGCACGCCCTGCACTGGCCTGACCATCTTATCCGTTAATAAACAGACGTTCAGGTCTTCGTCGCATTGAGCAATGTTGGCATCTGCCTGTTTAGGCAACACATTGGGCAGCAGCTGGGTTTGCGGCTGGGCAGCCAGCAGGGTTTGCTTGAAGGCTCTCTGCAGGCTCTGACGGGCTCTGTCTGCATGTCCAGGCATACGTTATTGCTGGAAGATGCTCATAATAGACATAGATATGTTAAAATTCCTCACAAAGTCGCAATACTTGGCCCTCGAACAGCACATTACTGAGCTGTCGCCAGGAGCACATGTTACCATGCCCTGCACCACATAGAGAAATTGGCCAAAGTAGCTCTAGTCCATCTCCATGCACCTGTGCTCTGGTCACCATCTAAAGAGAAGCAAAGCTTTTGCCATGATGAAAAGCATTTCTCTAAAGCATATTTACCATTTCAATGCTGAGGCCATTCACTATGCTTGGTAAGTGCATGTATGTTTGCAAAAAGATGTGCAACTTTTCATTTCTACATCACAGAAGTGCTTGTGCAGGTGCTGTAATAAGGTATTTATGGGATATGAGCATACAAGGACAAACCACAAAACCGAGGTGCAGCTTTTGGTACTGTTCACAGAATGCTAACAGTACAGCCCAAATCCTGGGCCAAACCAGCAGCTCCTTGATTTTGGAGTAGGACATGCCTGTCTATTTGTTAGTTTTGCTGTTGTCTGAGCTTCCAGTTTTACAGAGATTCTTCCAGAGTCAAGCTGCTCCATGGCTGAGAACACTGAGGACACCAGAATGGGAGCTGAGAGGTAGAACCTGTACCCCTACAAAAACTCCTGCAGCATCCTGCCCACTTCCTTAGGACATGAGAGTTATCAGGATCAGACCCATGCAGGTTGTAACTGGCTGCACAGCTGCAAACACAGTTGGTGCGCATGTGTCTTGTGCTGTACATCCCATATTTTCAAGTAGTTTTAAGCAGTTATGCACTTACTTTCCCATCTTCTCTAAAGCTGAGCTTTTTAAAGCCCTCCAAACCAGTGTGTCCCTACAGTTACCATTTCTAGGACTTAACATCAGGATGTTGCATGCCACTACATCCCTTGAGACAGGGACAGAGCTGCTGCTACTAGAGGAAACTGCGAGCAGTTGCAGGGGACTGCTTCAACACCTGCCTACTCCAGCTACGCTGCTTGCAAGACATCAAACAAAATGCTTCTGGTCATAGAGCTGCACTACACATGGAGCAGAACACTACATGCTTTTTCTTTACATTTTTGTGAAATTAATAATGCGACCTTAAACTTGCCTTTAGTACTATTGTTTCTGTCTGCCTCCTCTGAAACAGGGATGCTGCAATTGCAGAGCACATCCCCACTGGAAGCTAAGAAGCTGCCAGGGAAACACGTGCACGTCTCCCAAGGCAATTAAGCATTTTTAAGGGCAACCCTACCACTTCCAGAAAAACAGCCCTGATCATTATTGCCCTGGCAAAGTCTCTCTGAACACAACAATGCCCCACAACAGCTGAAATAACTGCACGGAGGGAAACTACCCCATCCCATCTGCAGCTGGGCAAGGCAGCAATATGCATCTCATGATCAAATGAGAAGATTTTGACATAAGGTGTGCAGGTGAAATTTCAGGAACAGGGCTATTCCCGTTAGAACCCAGTCAGAAAAACAGAGTTAATGCCCTTGTTATCTGGCTAACCACATTGCTATGCTGTGTGTGGTCTGTCCAGTGATACTGGCCGGTTGGGTGAGCATGGATGCTGCCACACTAGGAACTGCAGGAGCAGGGCCAACCCAGCACTCCCAGTGAATTTACCAGCCACCACGGGAAACCTGGCGTTATTGCTCACCAGGAGCATCAGGAGGCAATTTCTCCCTCCCTGACTCACTCAAAATCCTTTTCTCGCAGCTCCTCTATCCAAGTAGCATGTTTTCAGCAGCAGAGGGGATTGCTGCAGTTTGGGATGTGGATGAAACAGCCTCGTGGCTCTGTTCTCATTGCACAGCAATGGGTTCCGGGAGATGGGCTGCCAGGCGCTGCCCTCTGCTACCCAACACAAAAGGCTGCTGGAGAACCAGCTGCTGGATCAGACATTTTCGATGCTGCTTCAGGAGGCCAGAACTGAGGCACACGACTCGTTTATAAAGTATATACCACATTTTATTTTTTTTTTAATTGAAATACTAATAGGCAGAAATTCCACTGCAATTTGCTTTGTTTCTTTGATCATGGGATCAAGAGTCTTCTTTCCCTAGGGAAAAACATATCCTAAAATCAAACAAATGCTGCACTGGAAGTAAAAGAGCCCACTCCTTTAAAATATTGCAGCTGTTGGAAGACACACACTCATGCCCAGAGAACCAAAACTGTCCTGGGCTGTGAAACTGAAGGACACCAGGAATCCCACAGCAGCCCCAGACTCCAGTTCCACAAACCTGCAAACGTTCTCCAAACTCCTAATTTTACAAACAAATGTGCAAAAGGACACACAACCACTATCATGTGAAAACATAGGGGTGTTACTGATGTGATCCAAGCTTGCTGCTGGACAGTTTCTTCTTTCAACTGATGGCATTTATCTATTCAAGCAACTTTCACGAAGCCCCCAACCTTCTCTGCTACTGACTCAAACTCTTGTTGGTTTTGTAAATCTGGAATAATCCCTTTGGCCTCATAGCAGAAAGCTGTGTGAACCTTGCCTGTGTATATTAGATCTGAAGTGGGACTGAAGTCCCATTTTCAAATTTTATCCCAGAGTGCCAGCAGGATCCCATAATCCTATGGCTCCAAGAAAGCTTTAAGAAAAAACACAGATGCAGTGAAAATCACCATCAAACCATACACATCAACAATGCCAGGCTTACCTACATAAATGGATGGATATTCAGACTAACTTCCAGCAGAAAAGGCACACCATGACTTCTCTTCTATGCTGGGTCCAAACACATTTACACCTGGCTCTGCACCCCACTTGCACATAAACCACCACAGTCTCCTAATCTCTCCTTTTGGGTGACGATTGTCATTTTCCTATACAGGGCCTGATGTGATGCTGAGTTGATAGGAAGCCTCCCATAATCTGTTGCAGATCTGGGGTCAGACCCTCTGCAAGGAACCATAGCGAGGAGCAGCATTCCAGGGTAAGGTGGGAATTTGAGCCTGGCATTAAAATATGTCTCTCAAAGGCAGGGGGGTAAACATCACTCCTCTTTCCCAGGTGGCCTTGAGCTTGTTCAGCCCACAATCTCACTCTTGCGGCTGCTCTGAGTCAGTCTTGTGCCACACAATTGCATAAATTCAGTGCTAAGCCTGAACTAATACACTCAGGCTCTCCACAGGGCTTATCAGTTCGAGCTGGGTGCGCTGCATGGGTTCGGCACCTACCCCGCTCCTGGCTGGGTGACAGCGCAGGTCCAGCCAGCTCTGAGCATACGCAGAGCTCGCTCATGTCCGCTGGCAAAACGCTCATGAGCTGCAAGAAGCACACCTCAGAAACCCTGGAAATCTAACAGCTTTTTGTGTTGTAATAATGCAGTTCAAAAGACTACCAGGATTGTATAAATATTTGTAAAGACACTTATCGCTGCAGCAGTCAGATACTCGGTCCCCCTGAATCAGCTGGTCAGCTTCAAGTCCTCGCCTGCATTTGCAGAAGTCTGCTAACCAAAACTGTGCAACCCCAACGTAACCATCGACATAGTGAAACATAAATCCTGTTTATAAAAATAGGCTCCATCCCCTACCTTCCCTACTTGCTGGACAGCTGTCAGCAAAATAAAATAAAAAGTGAGATCAGATTCCCAGCCCACTAAAGAACACAAGCAGGATGCACATTTTAGAGAAGGAACTAATTAATTATTATTATTAATGCAATGAATGCTCACTAGGAAATGTTTGGGCTTTGCCACTGTAATTATTGTCAGTCATGTAGCTCTCAGCATTCAGAAATTAGTATTGCATTGTATAGTCCAGCTTGGGGGGGGCGGGGGGGGGGGGGGGGGCGCGTTTAAAGAGAAAATACTTTCACACTGGATTTTTTATTTTTCAAAGGCACGGAAAGGCAGGAGAAGATCTCTTAATATTCATGTCCATTTTCCTCTCTGAACAAATTCTTCTTTTTTCAACAGCATATTCAGTCTTCATAATGAAAAGACCTCTGCTGTCTTTGCTCCAGTACAAGCTTGTCCAGGTTCCAACACCCTTTCCCATGCAAACAGGTGCCTTACTCTACACTAATGCTTCAGCTATTCCTATCCTTGCAAGCTAAGCCATCAGGCACCTATGTAAAGCATCTCTCACCCAAATCAATGGGAAACCTCTTTCAAGGAAGAAATCAACCACAGCACACGGGCTACAACACCTAACCCAAACAAAGGACCAGTTTCTAATCCCTTTACTCAAGGTCCATTCGTCCCAGCCAGGGTCTTACAAAAACATAAACAAACAAACAAAAAAATCCCAGAATCCAGCCTCCATCTCCAAGAAATGGTTCAAAGACATGAAAGATTATTACTAATTTGGAAAGAAAGCACCCAAAACATGACATAATTCCACTGCTGGATTTTACTCACAATGAGCAAATACCTGAAACACCAGGCAGAGGGCTTCTTACCTGCTTAGAAGGAAACTGGACCCAGCTCCTACCTGCTGGAGGCACCATCAGAGCTACACAGCCCTAGCTCCTCACCTGGTTGAGTTTCACCTGCCTCAATCTTCCTGGGAATCAAAGCACTACAGCTCAGGTTCAGGGATTTCATTTTAATCTTTTCTTTACCCTCAGATGGATGCACGCAATTGCTCCGTTTTGCCATCCCCAGCCATTGCTGATTTAGCTAATGCTCTGTTCCAGCAGGAAACATCTTAACTCTGAAGATCTGATGATTGCCCCAGCAATCAGTTGTTCAAATAGTTGAAAATTAAGACTATTGCACACAAAGTAAATTAAGTAATTTTCTACTCTCCTAGGGTCTCCCAAGTCTATCGTCTTTACCACAACCAGTATGCCACGCTGTCTCATTACTGTAAAGAAAATATAGCTCCATGAGTCCTTTAAGTGGACTACCCTCAAAGACTGGGGGGAAAAAAAGATCTTAAACACAGATCCCACTGCAAATGAAACAAAGACGATCAGCAGAATATGTTTATCTGTGCTCAACTGTCACATCTCAGGCTGCGTAAACCCCTGTGAGCCGGCAACACAATGTATGCAGCCCTTCTCCATGACATCAACTTTGTTGAGGATGATGGTTTTGTTCACTAGGGTGCCGGCAGAATCAAGGGTGAAGGAAGATGGCCATCAACACAGAAAGACTGAGATCTAATCCTAAAGCAGGTACCACTTCAGCATCCTTAAATATACCGGTCCTGCTACCTCTTGGTCTCCTTCCTAAAATAACTAAGCAAGGCAGCTTTTAGGCAGTTAGCTTAAGACATTGAAACAAGCCTTCAACTTGGGGCCAGTGCTGCACTGCTTCCTGCTGCTCCCTGGATCCCTTTCACCCCAGCTGCAGCATCTACGAAAAGTTATGTTCACAAGCCCAAACAAGATGGAATCATTGCCAAGTGTTTTGAAACCTTGAGCTCAACAATAGGCACTCAGCATTATGGGGATCACCTGTTGGTAGCCGCTGTAGCTTCAGTTTTAGGTTGTAACTTTCATTGAAACTCTCTGGTTTTGGATATTTTTTTTTTTTGCAGCAGAAACTCTCCCTGGTCAGTCTTAAGCCAGAGGTGAGAATTCACAAGATTAAAAACAAACAAACAAACAAACAAACAAAAAAACCCCAACCAAACCCCAGTCATTTTTAGCTCCACTGACAAGAATTTTTCTAAGACAGTTAGTCACAAGTTACCAAAGCAAGGGACAAATGGCCACCCCATGTTCACATACAAATCAGGCCCTCAAAGAATTGGTGCTTTACAGATTGATGGGGAAAGCAACAGGAAACGAAAGTAAAGCTTTTTGACAGTTAAAAATTCTTCTATGTGATTCAAAGTGTGTCCAGTTACCACTTTGTGTTCTCTTTCTTCAGCAGAAGCTGGCCCTTCAGGCCAAGCCCCACCATGGAAATCCATCAGGATGCACATACAGAGAACCCACCTTTAATCCGTAAGATGGAGAATAAACTGGATCTCTTGAGTTCTTCCATCCTGGAGACTTTCTAGAAAGTCTCATGTTCTGAAAATGCCACCCACAGTCACCCAACTGCCACTGGGAGCACCTCAACTTGAGAACCCATGTTTCAACATCATTTGTCCTTTGGCATGGGAATGCAAGCACTTGTCAGCCCTTCAAGATCAGGGGGAAAACAAGAGGTGTAGTATAGCTGACAAGGCAAAAACTGTCAGATCTTGAGGAAGAAGCAGGTACCCACTGATCAAATAGTGAGGGCCTCAGCCATGCCTTGTCTGGAGACAAGTATTTGTCTAGAGAGACCACATATTCTCTGAAGGTGCGATTTAGGGGCAAAAAAAAGAAATCTCAGCTGACCATCACAACCCAGATAAGCACCAGGGAGAAGCTCTGAGCCTCCATCAACAAATGTATGGCCAAAATGCATGGAAACAACTCACTGCTGAGCCTGATGCATTTTTCCTGGTTTGTTTACAATACAAAACCCCAAGAAATGCCAAGGGTCTGCTTTGCCACCAGCTTATTTCCAAGTGCTTCCAACTGCCTGGTTGTTTAGGTCTTGCATATTCCCCCTTTTCCTCCTCCAGCCCTCCCAGCATGCAGGCACCCAAAAGCAGACTGCACACCATGCACAAAAATGTTGCACAAGCTGTGACTTCCCTCTGGTTATCCCTTATCTAGCCCTAAAGCCCTGATAAAAATCAACCTATGACCTTCTACTCCTTTTATTTACTTTTTTTCTGTTGAAATCAGACTTTTAAGATCTCTAGATCTTAAAATGGAGCTGCAAAGAGCTCAATCCCAATCCCACTGTAAGGATTTTAGGATTTTCCTTGGAAATGGGTACATGCAGAAGTCACTGCTTAAGGAAAACAAAAAAACACCAGAACAGTTTCTCCCGTCCTTTCCTAACCAAGCCTGCTATTCTTGGGCACTGACACACTGAGGAATTTTCCCTCTCCCTCTCTTGACAATACACTATTTGAAAATGTTTACACTGAGGATTAAATCCCCATCCGGGCTGGAGAGCGTGGTTCATTCACAGCTTCTGCTTCTCGGCAGTGCTCCTCTGAGCTGGCTTTTAAAGGCTGCTTTGCAGCTCCCCGGTTGAGGAAGACAGACCACGGCCGGAGCCTGCGGGTGCAATCCAGTGTAGCAGCTTGCAAGCTTTGGAAACCACTCAAGTGAAAAACCGAGAGGGCTTGGTTTCTGCTAGACAAAGATTTTCTCCATGTTGACTAACATAGGAGACTCTGTCCCCCTGCAAAGCACCAGCTGACCCCTTATCTCTGCATCAGGACTTAAATGGGTGGATCTTTTTCCAACCCCACTGTTATTGGATCAGGCCACACAGCCAGACAGCCAGGTAAACCCACATGAGCTCCTGCCACAGGAAGGGACACCTACAGATGTTCACACCAACAGTTGGGATGGTGCCCAAATCGAAAACAAATCCAAGTACAGGTACTTTGATCCCTTATGGTGACATATCCCATTTCTCCCTCAAAAACACCCAATAGAGTCTTACTTGCCCACCAGCAGGCTCAAATAACATTTCAAATGCCAAGATTTACATACAGATACTTATAAATGTATTCCATTATAGCCTTTGCAAAACTCCATTTCAATGTAAACAATCAATTAACGTAATTAAATTGCTACCTGGTGGTATTATCTAATTTAACTTCGGATCTGTGCTATTGAAAAGCATGTGTCTTTTAGCGCTCCGACTGGCAAGACATGTGATAAACAGACCTATAAACATGTTGGCTCAACTGAGCTGTTTAAAAATAAATTAGCAAACTATAAAAATAAACACTAACATACATATGTACTCAATTATGAACTAACTCTAATTTTTGTTCTGAAATACTAGTTTTGACCTTAGTCATAAACAAGCACTATTAAAAAAACACAGTATCTCACAGGCAGAAGGGCAGGGATTAAATGCTCATCGAGTGTGGCAGAATGTAAAACAAGGGCTGAAAAGAATGAAGAAAAGAAAGAAAAGGAGAAAAACCCTCACCCTTTATTAAATGCAAAAACCTATATACCAACCACAAGTGTTTATGCTGAGTAAAACTGCTCAGATTCAAGAAAAAAAAAGTTAGAAAGTTTAAATGGCTAAAAACCTTGTAAGCTCTGGGGGAAGGAAAATATAATTTTAGGTTGTGGTGTGGCACTGGCAGTGGGGCACAGTGTGGGTTCCACAGAGTCACCTGCAAGCCCTTGGCTGCTCAGGTGGAAACCTCACTACTGTGTTAGAAGAGTTCAGTGATTTGAAAACATGTGGCAGAAAGGTGAGAATCGTCCTTACATCAGATGCATCAGAAAGGAGGAGAAGAACACAAATAGATTTTTGGAAGACTGTAGAGCAGTGTACAGGCCATGTTTTTGCCATTACTCTAGTGCTCCCCTAAGAACAAGGTAACATGCTACAGCTGCGAGCACTGTTCTATTCTCTCTGGGAAGGAAGGCAGGAAGGAAGGATGAGAAGCTGATGCACAAAAGGCACATTTAGCACTCAGGTTGAAGATTTTCAAGGTCTTCATGCTACATGGGGTGCACCGCTGTCCCTCCCCAAAGCAGAACGCATGTCTCTTCATCCTGGAAGACCAACCTAAACCACTAATGATTGGTAGGCTGTCATCACCCAGAACACTTCTTGTAAATAAATAAAAAAAAAAAAAGAGGCAACTCATGTTCATTGACACACAGGCTCAAAAACAGGTAGAGAGGTGGGCGGAAAGAAGGCTTCACCCCAGACCAGCTCCTTGCCAACAGTGAGACACACAGACCCAGCCACACAGTCAGTTACAAGTTACGCTCAGACATTTCAAGGAACAGGAAGGGCTGTCAGTTGCAGAAACACAAACAAAGCATCTACAAGGGATAAACGAGAAGGGTCCGTAGGGGCTGGTGACAGCATGCATCTTTTTTTTCCCCTCTGAGGACCTCTACAGCAGCATAAGCAAGAAGTCAGAAAGCACCACACAATGGACGAAGCCCCACGGGATGGCAAAAGAGGGTGGAAATGGATATGGGCTGCTGCAATGGGTCTCAGGGTTATTTGGGAAAACCATGAGGAAGACACTTCCAGCTGTTGGTGCTGGCATGTGTCACTGCTTGGTAGGGAGCAGCAATGGCTCCTTTGCAGTCTTCAACACTATCAGAAAACTCAAAAGGACTTTCTTTCATTTCTGGTGAAAATACTTGCCTGTTCCACTCCCTACTGCCCCTTTTTTCCCCCTGTTTTCATTTTTAATTCTGCAAATAAACGTCTACCCTTCCCTGAAGCTGCCACTCAGGTGTGACTGTCAGTCAATGATCAGTTCAACAGCAACCAACAACACATTGATGCAACTGGGACCTGAGCTCAGTGCTCTGCCTTTTCCGAGATTTGGCAGCAGGTAAATCTCAAACACCTGGATCAATCAGCACTGTCCTGGACGCTACCCTCACATTTTCTCCACACCACAACTATCACTTACACTTCTTTCAGAGTTAGGTATCTCACACACTTTGTAACAGCAAACTAAGACTAATACCAAGTCCTGTCCAGTCTATCTGCTCCTTTCCTCTTTCACTGGCAAACAGCTAGTACTTGAAACCTTGTCCCAAGGCTGCCCCCACCCTGGAGCTCACACTGACTGAGAAGACATCCTCCCTGACAAGTGATGACAATAAAAAGATGCAATTAAAGCAATGTGCCAGTTTGAAAATGAATTTCTGCCCATCCTTCCTGCTCTGTTACCAATAAACCACTTAAAGACACTATTCATGCAGACATAAAGTGCTAATGGCTACCTGTTCACATGTTTCATCATGCTAATATTTGAGCTCTGATTCTGACAGTTCCCTTTTTGTTATTTGAAGCTAAGGGAGCTCTAATCTGGGTTGGCACTGAAGGCTGTAAGAACTACAATCTACATAAACACCATTTCCTTCCCCTCTGCACCATTTTGCAGACACAGCCTTCTTGCAGCCAAGCTCTTTTCCAGGCTGTAAGAAGTTGGACATGTAGAAGCACAGAAGTAGCCTGGGAAGGTGGCAAGATGTTACTGGAAAGTACCATGAATTCTTGCCCAAGCCCTGTTAGGTTTGCAGGAAGGAAAAAACATGGATGCCAAAAATCCAATGCACTGGAAAAGTCACTTTTAATGTCTTAAGGAGAAAAATTCAGTGGCCGTTTTCATCTGACCTCAGGTATGAGTCTTTAGGGCTAGGACATTTGCTGGTGCGAATTGGCCAGGCAGGTCCCATCTGATTTACACACCAAGTGTGGCCCTGGATGTGGTTACAGAGAATTCCCTGACTCTTCTGGGTGTGGAAAGAACAAAACTCCCTGGCTATCAGCTCATCAGTCATTGGATCCAGATGGAAGTCTGCACAGGTACCCAGTGCCTGACATCTTCCACATTCAGAGATGCATTTGGCATGCATCTGCACTGCCTTACATGAGCAGACATTGAGAATACTCCTACTGACATCCACCCAGTTACACCAGGTGAAAACCTGCTTGTACAGAGGAAGATACTGGTTCTCTGTGTCAATCAACAGTATGGGTCAGAGCTATGATTCAATTTTCCATAGAACAGAACACAAGCTTTAGCCTCCTGAGCTGCTGCAGCCCCGTGGAGTTACCCAGTGGCTTTAAACCTACTCACAGGGACAATTCCTTTCCTTTGCAATTGTTTATTATAAAAATTAAGAGTGTTAATAAGTCTTACTGGAGCCCATTGCATGGAGGCTAAGAAACATAGCTTACCTGATGCAATGATCAGTGTAGTGCAACTTCCCAAGTCCCAGTTTAGGCAAAATACATGCAAGTAACCAGGGGGGATGGACATAACCTCGAGGGAGTCAGGGATGCTCCAGTCCATAATGCTGGAGAAGAAAGACAAAAAAGCACAGCAGGGGGTGGGTAATTCCCTAGACTTACATCCTCTTCTCCTTCCAAGGGCTCTCACTCCAGCCAGACTAGAAAGGACACTGGATTGTGCAGATATAGCTAGTTTTACTTTTTTCATGAAAAGGACTTCTCTACAATACAGGGAGGGGATGTTTATTTGCTGGGCTGAAGTGTAACCATGGGCAGGCTTCAGCACTTACATCATGTCATGCTGCAAGGGCAGCATCTCAGTTCATTACAGTCACCCCATCTACAGACCCCTACGTCCAAGCATTGCTGCATGCTGTAGCGGGGAGTGGCAAAGTAGGTGACAAAAGCTCTTACAGCACAGGTAGTGAGGTGGGGGAAGGCAGGCTGATATCTGATATGTTTCTCCTCTTGTGGGAGCACTCCTGCCCAGCACACTCCAGTCTTCCATCCTCTGTAAAGCTCCGTCACTGCTGTGCTTGGTCTGCAAACAGGTTTTGCTTCTTTCCTTGCATCTGCAGACTTCTCCAAGCTCCAAGGAGGCTGCTCCAAACCACCTAAATACAAGCTGAGCAGAGGGGCCTGATTGGGAAAATAAAGCTCCACATTTCTAAGGCTGCTCCCATGCTGACCTGGGCCTTGTTACTGCTATGACCAATGATGTTACCCGGAGGTTCAGCCTCTTGTGGCAAGTCATCTGTGCTCCCTGGATCCTGACTGTGACAAGAGAGTACAGGTCTCCATGGGAGTCATTAGTCAGGGGATGTTGACTTCGTGAGTCCCTGTGTCGATCCCTGAGCCTTGCTGCACTCACTAGGCAAGAGGGATGGGAGAGCAGTGTGCCTGTGCGGGGAAGTTTCCACTGCAAACCAGGTTGGGAGGCACGAAAGGCAGGAGAGCAGAGAGCATTTTCGAGAGAGTATGAGATAAGAGGAGGTGGAGTTTCCCGATAAAGAGGATTTCCCTGCTCAAATATCAAAGGATTCACGCTAAGAAAAGGGAGGAGAAGGGGAATTACATCAGTCTGAGGCACACTTTCTCTTTTAAACTCTGACCTTCTATTGTCTGTCTTCTTGACTAGGATTTAAAGGCCCTTTGTTGGGCTATGTTACATGGTGTGATCTAGAAAGCTGTTGCAGAGGAGGCACCATGGGTTTTCAGCTTCTCTGACACTCAGGCTACTGCCTTGCCTACACCGGACTTTCAGAAGGCGTTGAGCCAGCTCAGATAAGTCAGCACATTCTATCAACACCCTTTCGAAGCTGAGCCCCAGCATGCCCTCCCAGCATCCCACTGATACACGTCTTCCAGCATGGCCAACACAGGCCCGCAGAGATAAGCTTCACACTGGTGGGGGTCCCAGTGGGAAGGTGGGCTGCTGCCTTATGCCAGCCTGCTCTCGCTTCCCCCAGGTCCTCTCCAGCATCTTCTGACAACATCCTTTCCATCCTGAACACAAACGAGCAAGGAGAGGTGACAGAAGCATAACAGATGCCTCAAACAGTTTAGAGTGATCTATGAGCATCTTTTGGTCATAATGCTCCATTAGTGTGACATTTATGTAGGGTAATCTAATGCCACCCACTTAAGAGCACCTACACCAGCCAGTTAGCTTTCCCTGACTGCAATGGATGAAGAAGATAAACCGGAGGATTTCGGCATGGCCAGGGACCCTGCAGATGGGGCTACAGAGCACAGGAGGTGCCTGTGCTTGAAGAGGATGTGCCGGGAACCACAGCTACTACATCAGAGGGAGTGAAAGGCAGGGGACATTAGGCAAGGAGAGGAGGACAGAACAGTGCCTCAGAAGGTAGAACTAAGAAAGACACACATGGGGAAAACCATGGCTTGAACCTACAGAGCCAAACAGCCCCTCTAAGGAGAACAGGAAATGCAATACCTGAGAAGGGGGTGATCCATTCCCAAATTCACGGCCTTGAAGCCATCTCCCAATGAGCTGCAGTGTAGTTGAAGCATCCATCTGATTTTACAACAGCCAGTGCCACACTTTGCAGCTAAGTGCACCTTTAACATCACATAAGCTCAACCAAGGGCTCCAATTTTGTTATCCTGATTTAAAAACATCAGTGCAGCGGGCTGGAGAAAGGACTGCCTCCCAGCTTTCACTGTTTCCCATACAAGACTTTTTTGTAGCTTCTGAACAGCCCAATTTATTTTGCCCCTATATTTTGATCATTCATCTAGTCACTTCCTAATGGTGCTCTGAGCACTGACACTTTGGGAAATGTTTAAAATGCTGCAATGCTTATACGGCCCCATGGAGGTGAAAGGACCAAGGGCAAGCACTGAATCTTTCCAGAACAAGAGAGAGATCATCTGTCTCCTCCTCCTCCTCCCCACCAGCCACTTCATGATGAGCACTGTTCTCATCTCAGCATATTTGAGTAAAACACAAAATGGCCACATCCTGTAATGGTGACGCAGGAGGTCCCCTTCAGGTGTTTCACTCTCCTGTGACCTCTGCCCATGAGAAAGCATCTGAGGATTCAAGAAGCTGACTGAATGCAGGCTGTAGCAATGCCATCCGGGGAAGAGCAGGGAAAAAGAAACTGGCACACTCTGCATCTCAGACAAATGGGCAAGCAATGAAATTAGAATGTGGATGTTGATCCAAAACCCAAGTCTACAGAAAGAGTTTGATGGATTTTGAAACTGTGTTTCATCATTTGAGCATGCACTGGTTAGACAGTGAACAACCAAAAGGGTTTTACTTTGCACGCCTAGCAAATGCAGATGACAGCTTTCAGCATTTAAGAATAAATGCAAGAAGAATCACAGGGTGCTATTACTGTAGCCTTTTGCTAGACACCTAGAAATCCAGAAGAGACATCTAGTGTCACAAGGAAAAAGCTGAGGACATAGAAAGCATCGCTGAAGGACAGCCACAAGCAGGACAAACACCAAAGAAACTCCTACCAACAGATTAAATTCATGTCACTGCATTTTACCCACATTTTGCATTTTGTACTGCTCAGGTACCTCGAAATACATGGCTCAACCAGAGCCACGACACTAGACATCTACAGACCTAAGAGCTGCAGACTGAAAACATGTTGCAACACTTACTGTGTCCAGTGCCAAAAATGTGTCTCTAACCTGTAGGAAGAAATGGGTGTGGAGCTGCTGCTCACACAAAGATCGCTGCACTCACGTGGCAGGGTACAAGGTCCCTATCTTTGTTTCTCCCTTGTGAGAAAAACAGTAAAAGATGGCTGTTCTGCCTCCTCACATTTTTAGAAAAGTACACCTGAATGGGAAAACAAGGTGAGAATCAGAGAAATCCTGTGTGATTCGTGAAGGCTACCTCCACTTTGCTGTAGCCTGATACAAACTGCTGATCTTGGGTGCTCACTGAACACGGTGCTTGCTGCTTCTTTTTGGAGACTTCAGTCACATCCTGTGTGGCACTCAAGAGCTGTGAGTAGATACAAAAAAACGTACACAAAGCCTAAAAGCATTTCATTGGAATTGAAGCTCAATTTACAGCTCCCTAGACTCAAGGGTGTGTTTGAGCAGTTCTTTGTTGCAGGGTTTTGTCAAGGTATGTTCTGACTTGTCCCCTGCATGGTTGTGCAGTAATTCCTGATACTGATAGTCAATTACTTTGTTCACATCACTGAAACACTGCCTTTTTTTTCTCCTTTTTTCCTTTCTGAGCATGTCTAATCCAGGAAAGACAACACATAGCTAAACCACCACTTCAAAAGATACTAACTCCTGGCCAGGCCGGGCTGGGCTCCAGCTCTGCCAGGCACCTTCCCCTTAGCCAGCACATGTAGAACAGCACCCTGCAAAGACCCCTCCTTTATCCATCCCAAAATACGTGTGGGTCCAGGGCTCTGCAACTTCCTTCCCAACAAAATAAGCACTTACCCAGGTAATCTCATTGTGGCCATTGTTCTCTGAAGGTTAATAAATACTTGCTGGGATGAGTCAAGGCTCTGCAATCAGAGCCTAGTGCAGCAGAAATGATAGCTCAGGGCCAAATTTTCATAGTCTTATTATGCTGAACACCATATTCCTCTGCTAGAGGAGCAGTGTTAGCACCAAAATAAATGTGAATGCTTGCAAATAAGGTGTTTGCCCCACTTTTGGCCTTGAGTTTTTACATCACCATCATCATGATAGCTCTGAAAATCACCAGATGCTTCTGGTTCTTAACAAATACATTACTAAATTATTGTGAAACAGAAAAAAGAAATTGTATGATGAAGAATACGATTCAAGGAGATGCCTTTCTCTCCAATTTCAACTTGCAGAAGAAAATAATTACAGGGTTTTGTTAATTTAAGGAAACACTTCACTGCTTCTCCCATCAAACATGAGGTGTGAATTATGCAAACAATCCCAATTTGACTGGGTTATTTACACACTGTAGTCCTAATGACTAATATAAATTTGAAAGTTATGGAATCAAAAAACAGGTTTCCAAGAACTTCTTAGAAAGAAGAGCAGCTGCCACACTCCCCAAAGCCGGGTCAACACAGGCCTTTGGCAGACACATAAGACATTAAGGACATCCCCACCAAGACAGAAAGCAGAATGGTCAGCACTCAGTAAAAGCCTTCTCCCAACTCCCAGACTCACAAAATGCCACAGGTAAGGAGGGCTGTCCATACCAACAACATACATTAAAAAGAAACACTGTATTTGGGTGATGACTAAATGACTAAAATACATTATCCACTTAATGCAAAACTCCTATTGGTAAAACATATAGTTGAGGTATACCTTTTGATGCATCCAGGAATCCATATGAAACCTCAGAACCTGCACAGCCACACTAAACAAAACTTGAAATCAGACAAGGCGAGCAGATAGCTGTTTTTCAATGGAGGCTGTCAAACTGCTGTGCAGTCATTAATAATTTAAATCTAACCCACTTCATAGGAGGTCCATATCCTAGTTAGTGCAGGACACAAACCAGATTTTCCATTTGGTTTCCAAACAGAAAACTCAGAGGAAAAAACTGCATGCTAACAAAATGACAGATGTTTAGGTTTTGATTCAGCGAACAAAAGTTTTCTGAATTGCTCTTTCTTGCTTGGCCAGATGAATCTGCACCTAAATTCCTTCAATCACACTTTCCAGCAAACATATTACCTGCCCCAAAAAGGTTCTCATTTTCCAGATGAACACAATACCACATGCTGAAACTAGAGAGAACAAATCTTACTGCTGCAACTAAACAAACATGATGCCGAGATGAATTATTTCTGACTCTCCAAAAATCCCTCAGGGAATGAGGGAAAGCAGCAGGATCAAAACTTCACTGGACTCACTGTAGGTCCCTTCTTTCACCACCATCATATTGAAAGGTGGCAAATTTAACATCATAATCACAGTTGTCCATTTCAAGGCCAAAAGTGCTGGGCAGAGAAACTGAAAAGATGTTCCCACTCAGCTCCAGAGCCTCCAAGACCATATTTCCCTTCCATAGGTGTAGAGACGCCCAAAGAGCACCTGTGTATGCTCCCCTGAAATGCACCCTACACACAAACCACAGCTGGAAAACTCACCCATGCTGGGAGGCAATTAAATGGGAAAGACGATGCAGGATTCAAGGGGAAGCAGGCCAACCTGCCAGAGCTGCATGCCAGCCAAAACCAAGAAAAATGTTAGCTTGTGCTAGTCGTTGAACCCAACGCCATAAGAAAAAGACACCAGCAAATTCAAGAGGGGGACTGCATTTTAATCCAGCAATTACCTTTTGTAACATCTGCCTTTTCCTGATAGTTCCACCCAGCTTGACTCAATGCAGCGTGTGGAGTGGCTGCGCCTACCAGCTCTGGGCTCAACCTTGCGGTCCCACCCCACGAAGCCCATCACCTCAAGTTTTTGGGGTGATGACTGGTGACTTCAGAAGGGAAAGGTGCCAGCCACCCCAGTACAGCATCTTCCTGCTAAAGAGAAAAACATATCTTGACATGAACAGCCTTGCTAACTACTGGCCTGCTGCTACCCTTCCCTTTTTGAGGAAGGTTATTGAGAAAGCAGTTTTGGAGCAGGGCCAGCTGCATCTTGATCTTGCAAGGTGTTTTTGACCCTATCAGTCTGACTTTAAGACAGAGGCGATATTAGATACAATGTCTAAGAATGCCCTTCAAGCTGCTGATGATGAGGAGAGGTCTCCTACTAGCTCTTTTTTCCACCTATAGATGGCCCAGAAAAACTCAGACCCTGGTTTTCAACTCCTTTGCTCCAACAATTGCACTTGGGAGGACTATACCTTGTGCCACCCACCCGCAATGACAGTTGGCAGTAATAGTGGTCACATCTCTGACACACTTTTTGGACCTGACCTTGACCTGATCCAGTTTTAGGAGAGAATAAACATGTGTAGAATCTTCCTGTTGGCCTGGCCCTTTTTAGCCAAAAATAAGTAAGACAGAAACACACCCATCAGCAGAATGAATGGGTTGTACCAACTGACCCATCAATAAGAAAACAACATTTATCATGGGCTTTGTACTGCAGCAGTTGCACAGACACTCTAAAGATGAGCACTAGTTTAGTTTGTGGTCTCCATCTCAATATGCATTGGATGGCAGGTACACAGTCTGGCACTGAGCTGGGGATGCAGGTGCCCATTCTCCAAGGGATGGTGTTTTAGGTACCCACATCCAAAACAGTCACCCTCAGGTTGAGACCCTCCAAGCATGGGCTGAGGGGATGACCAGTCAGGGCTCCTCATCCTCACTGGTGCCAGATTACATTTCCACGGCAGCTGCTTCTTTTGTCTACACCCAGTAAAGCCAAACCAGCCTAAAATTTAATTTAATCTTCTGTAAACCCAAGTGTCAGGCACTTAGATGGCAGCTAAAAGCACCACTCTCAGATAACTGAGTGACACCAGCTAATAATAGCCTATGCATTAGGAGAGCGGGAGCAGACATTTTGTGTAACCAAAGAGGAACCTGTGCCTGGGAACAGCCCAGGGTGGCCGGTCTCAGCCCCACCAGCAGCAGACAACGCTGCGTGCTGAGCCCACCCGGCCTCTTATGTGATTAGCAGCGCTAATACCAGCGGTGACCCCTCTTTCAAGCTCAGAGGCAACAACAGTCCTGGCTTTTGTTAGCGGCAGAACAAAATGCCACCTTTTTACAGCTCTGCAATCATAGCTCGCTTCCCTTTTCATCTCCCAGAGGTTCAGCATCAGACCTTGCTCACCCGGGAGGCTGGTTAACCCTTGCCAGGCAGCCCAGCCCCAGTGAGGAGAGGTAGGGTCCTCTGGCTCCTCTTCTCCCACATCTCTTCATTTGCATGGAAAACACCAAGGAAGTCTTTCCTTTCTGGTGGAGGATACATATGTGCAAGAGGGCTCTTCTCTTACAGATGTTACAGTATGCAGCAAGTACCTGGTGGCTACTCCAAGCCCTTCCACTGCATCACTAGGTCACCAAAAAAACCTCACCCTGCCCTTGGGAATTGCCTCAATGTATAAGATGCACCCATTCATCGGGAGCTGGTTTAATTTAGATGAACTTCTTTTATCCACTCTTAAGAAGAACAGTATGGATGAAAAGGAGACTGAGTTTTCTAGAGCAGCGCTTCCCAAAGCTGCCAGCAACTCTCCCCCAAGAAATGGTAAAGTCACATCTCACAAAAGGATACTCTTGTCACATGGTGCTGGGATGAACATGTATTTGGGCTTCTGTTGGAGACTCTTCCCAAAAGGGAATGGATGGTCAGAGGTGCTATCTTCCTGAAGCGGGTGCTGCCCATAGCAGGAGCAGTACTTGCTCAGGACCTAAGGAAGACCAGCATTCATCCATCTGTGGATGCCCAAGAGAGCAGGGCACCTCATCCACCACCACTACACCCTCCCTGTCTCCTTCTTCTCAACAAGGGCTACAAGGAGCATAGGAAGCTTTCTCCTGGGGCATGCAAAGGTCTTGGATACACAGCTGACTGCATGTGTCAGTTATACTCCAAATGGGTTTTCACAGGTCAAGGTTCTGCAGGCAGCAAGAGCAAATGCTATTTTTAGACAGGGTAAGGTCACAGTGCTTTTAGAGACAGTAAGGTCTACAATAAAACCTATTGATCAGTCTCTGGAACTAGCACTCTGGAGAGACGCCTAGATTGAAACAAGAACTGCCTGGTCATTTTCTCTATAGAATCAATGGGTAAAAGCTTGTTGGACTCAGTCTCTTTCAGGAATAAGAAGAAAAAGAAACAAGTAAGAAGAATCCATGTATGGACCACAGTTGTCCATTTAAGTGGATGCACAGTGGGAAGAAAGGGCAAGTGGGACCCACGAGAGAGACCAGAGAGAAGCTTCAAGCATACTTTTGCCATGGTGACAAGCCAGGCACCGGGAAGGCAAAGGTCATCTTTGCTGTGCCCATGACTCCCACCTGGGCAGTGTGCTTGGGGTGCAAAGGCACCAGTGCAACCTTAATTTTTCACTTGCATTGTGAATGGTAAGGAAGGTCTCTGAAAACATTCATCATTGGGGGTGCCCAACAGCACTTGCACACACGTGTTTGGCTGTGTTTTGGTGATGAAGATCATCCAGCAGACACATGAACACATGAAAGTTCAAAGACACAAAACAGACCAGTATTTCAGCCAGGCACATTATTTAACTGGACAGTTCACACACTTCCAAGATATTCACAAGAAATCCCAAGAGTTTATGCAGGTCACACCAAAAATACCAAAGTGGTGGACTATCACACCTTCAAGTTCAGCCACAGACCTAAAGCTCTAAGTAAATACACGTAAATACCTCTCCGTCAAGAAGCTCTTTATTGTGCTGGAGTCTCACAACCACAGGGACAAGCATGAAACCACGCACTATCTTCATTCATCATCTGCCCCATTCCCACAGCCTCACTCACAAACAAAACATGCCATGGTAAACATAATCCATACATCACACCCTGACACAAGTGACCCCCATTAGCAAGCTGAGCTGTCCTATCCAGTGCACCCTACCATACATTAGCAATACAATGACCGACTTATTTGTAGGATATAATAGTAATTCTAACAGTAGATAAAGAGTACTAAGATATGGAATGCTAGTTTGGGTGATAGATACGTAGTTTACTTTCAACTCCAGGAAATGAGGCGAGACACACTCAGCTGATCAGGTAAAAGCAGATGGTGCAGGAATTACAGCGTTCGCAAGCTCATGGTGTAGCTTGCTCACCACTCAACTACTAGGTCAGACTGTAGCTTGCATAGTAGAGACAGCAAGATGCAAAATCATAAAAATTTTTATCTGTACAGTGACAGCACCACAGAGGAATCACAATAAAAACCACATTTCAAAGCACTACAGTAATAGTGATTCAGGGGAAAAAAAAAAAGACAGGCTATGCTGATCTTTCCAAAGATACTGCTGTTAGAAAAGCCAAGATAATGATTCCTTTATTTGGGAAATCAGGCTTGGGATTTGTTTGGTTTCTTTATATAAAGGTCCTCAGGCTTGTACCAGAACTTTTTACACTTTTATCATTTTCTCCCTAATGCCCTGCAACTCCAGGACAAAGTTTGAGATACAATGATTATAATACATAAGGAGAATTTACTTAGGAATTAAGGACACTGCTACAGCTTCTCACCTTAACTGACAGAATGAATGGACCTTTAGTGAAATATATGTCTGAGAAATATCAAAGCTAATTTTTGTTTGTAATTACCAATACCATAGAAATATCCTTTCCAAAAAGCCCACTCCATTACCCTGAAAGTAGATGCAAACATGGGTATAAATAGGGAGTTCAGTGAAGCCTGTGGTAATGTTCACATTAACTGCCATGCAGTCAGGCTTTCCCCCCATAGATGTGTATGGGTACACACACACACATCCGCACACATCATTTTTGACAGGCATCACTTGCATCTGGGCTCATGCTGATGCGTGCCGCATTCTCCCAGTTTTTTTCCTAGACTTCAGTGGATGTTACAAAAATCCTCTGTTAATCTCAACATAAATTATCATTAACAGGTTGATCCCAAGCTTCTTTTACACCTACCAAGTGGCTGCAGGGGAGCCACTCACAATTCACACCGAGGGTAACTCAGAGCAGGACCTGCCCCAGCAGACACTTTCCTCCATGCCTGCCCCTGCCCTTGGGTTTCACAAGTGCAGAAGCAGGGTGGGGACTGCAAGCATCCTCTCCTGCTGCTCAAGAGGGGCTTTTGTAACCTGCTTACAGATGCTGTTGGGCATGAAACCAAAACATTTAAGAGGCTGGACAGCAGACAGTGGCTCACTTGGTTTGTTTTACTGCAAGACATATCTGGGTTTGTGGGGCTTCCAGGATGAGAAGGCTTCAGGAATAGTTCCTCAATGGGACAGGGACAGAGAATGTGACAGCATGCTCCCCTAAGCCACCTTCATCTTTCACACGGAAAGGGCACAAGATGCTGAAGGACCCAGCTCTTTCCACAGTAAGGGGGAGGAGGAAAATAAACCTCCAAACTTTTACTTTTTGTCTTTTCTATTTATTTTTGAATTAGCATTCAGCATCTGACACCACAACACAGACAGCTAAAAATGTGTGCACAGATAGGTCATCCAGAAACGAAGTGGCTCGTGTTTGTTCTTTATTATTTACGAAATGCACATTAATTACATCAGATTTTCTCCTATACATCTACTGTATCTCAGATAGAATTGCTGAGAAGGTCTGCAGAATAAAAATGTATGGGGTAATTAAATGGGTATTTATAATTAGAACTTAATAATTTGCATCAGGGACAAATGAGCTCTGATTTCAATCTGTAGTGCGTTTAGATCAGCCTGAAGATAGTGTAATTTGATGTTTTATAGTCCTCCTCTCAGATTATGAAACAATACAGTGTCTTTAAAGCAGCCGTGTTTGTGTCAGGAGTGTGTTAAGAAGAAGCCACAATGAAAATGTTTGACAACGTGAAAGCAGACATAAATTACGTGACAACTGTGTAAAAGTCATGATGAAACAAATAAAGGGCTGACCTATATCGCATCTGATTCAGCACCACACCCAGACCGCTCAGCACTCATCCCAGCACTGGGAGTGCATCCTTCTGCAGGCAGCTACTTAGCACCAAGAAAACTGTAAATTATCACTAGTCAACAACATTGATTTTTAGTCAGTGTTTCAATCAGTGTGAAGCAGAAATACTACACCACTCCCCAGCAGCCTCTTAGCCAGCCAACTGCTCAGCCATAGCCTTTTCAGTCACAGCTCTGTTACAGCCCCATTGTTCCCACTGTACAATATTTATTGCAGGCTCTCCAGACGTGGGTACTTGACCTAAAGGTCTCTTTAACACACAACCTACCTGTGCCACTGATGTTGTTTACCCAAATGTGGGGAGCCCCTGCAAAGCTCACAACATCCCCGAAGACATTCAAGGTGAATGTCCCCCAAGGGGATGTGGCATTGGATGGCCACATCCAATCATACGCTCCCCAGAAAAGTGCCTGCATCCCTGTAGAGCTTGAAGACAGGGCAAGAGGTGAAAGAGACAAAGTGGGGTGGACAGAAAGGTTGGTTTGAAGATGCCTTTTTACTTCCTGGCTTTGAAATTAAAGTAAGGGCAGCACAGTGGGGCAGCACAGTGGGACAGAACCGGGCTCTTCTCCCTGCTCTGCCACAGCTTGTCTGCCTTACCTGAGGCAAGTCACCCCACCTGTGCTTTGCTGTAGAACAGCGGTTGCTTGTTTCATCCCAGTATGGCAAGTGTGTATTTATTAACATCTCCAAGGCACTCAGGTCCTCACGAAATGGATGCAGTAGAGGTAAACATGGTGATCAGCATATAGGGAGTTCTGTGCAGGCATTTCACAGGGGAGCTGCACACGTGTGTAGGCAAATGCCTGGGAAAAATACAAGGCTGCCAGGCTGCTGGGAAGTTCATAATCAAACCAGTTATGGTTTGACACACAATTCAGAGAGCACGGGAAGAACCAGTTTCAGGAAGGAGACTTCCAGAGTCCTGGCACACTATGGAGCTGTATGCCACAGCCTCTTTCCAGCTCTCACAGAGCAGAGCCCAGCATGCCGCATATCAGCTGCTAGGTAAAAATGCAAAGGGGAAGGAGAGGAAACAAGGAAACCACCACCATAGTCTGAAACTCCCAAAAACGAGGACTCACCACCTGTATTGCCCCATGAACAGCGAGGTGGCCAGTCAAAGTTTTCATCAGGAAAGGCCATCCTGATATCCCCTATATCCATCAGGGATGGCCATCGGACAGAAGCACAAGCACCAAGCAAGCCTAATTCCAAGTGATGTGTGATGCTAAGAGCTCATCAAAGGGGTACACAACAGGCAGATGACCCACTCCTACCCATCCTCTGTGTTTCCAAACATGACAACCTCTGCAGTGGGTGGGAGCCTCTGCACTCCCAGCTATGCCCTTTCTGTGCATTTTGAAATCCACCTGGTATCAGTGGGACAGAAAACAAGGCACCGAGATCTTCCTTTGAGGAGTTTTGTGTTTGACCAAAGTACACTTTATTCAGCTATAGTGAAACGTAGTTAAGCTGCTCTTTGTTCCAGCACAATGAGACTGGCCTGCTAAAAAGCAAAAATGTCAGGATCTTGCAGGCTCAGCCTCCTGCCAAAACCAGTAAGTAGCTGAACAACTGTTAGAAACAGACAGCATAATCAGAAACCAAGAAAAAAAAAAGAAAACGACCCTGAATTCAGACTGTGTTGCCAAGTTGTCAGTGCACTGGGGCCACCTACACCCCATTCAGGCATCCTTAAGAAGCTCTGACCAGGTGCTCACATTGCAAGCTCCCACGTACCATCCACTTGAGCCCCATTTCCTACACTCATGCCACTCACACCTCTTGCAGAGCGCGTAACTTCAAGAAAAACAAAGAACAGTAATACAGCAGAAAGCCTCAATTTGTCTTTAATCACACCACCCTGGTATTACCAGAAAGCACCCTAACACGGTGGTCAGCCCAGCAGAATTTCATTACAGCTGCATAAAGGCTGGAAGAGCAGCCAACTTCTCACCAAGCCCAGCTCTGTATGAGGGGGTCAGTTTGGCTTTTTTGTTTATTTATTTTGATTTCAGTTATTCTAATGGTTTGAGCTAGTGTGTAAAGGTTCCGTCATTCACCTGCACTCAGTCTGTCCCTATATTCACCCTCCCCAGGCAGGAACTGCCTTACAGATTCTTTTTACCCCGGAATTTAACTCCTGCTATTTGCAAAATCTCCCAGACGCACACCCCCCCGCTCCTCTCTCACACGCTCTCAGAGTTTAATTTGCGTCTCAGAACACCAAACCCCTTCTTTTTTCTTTTTTTTCCTTTTTTCTTTTTTTTTTTTTTTTTTTTTTTTTTTCTGTCCTGGGCCCTCAGGTTACTGGCACAGTGACAACTCTTTTTTTCCCAACAGCAAGCCAGGATAGATGATAAAACCTGCGTGCATGGCCAAGGGACTGGTCTCAACTGGATCAGAGGGGAAAAAAATGGAGCTGTGTCTTCGCTCTTCCCCTCCCCCCCCCCCTCCCATCCTCTTGCCTTTAGCCAAAAGACCTGGGAACATTTGCTGTACAGTCAGCAGGTATAAAAAAAAAGAAAAATGAAAATTATTGAAAAGGCTGGCCGACTCTGGGGCTGTGACACTCTCTCATCAAACTCTGGACTTCAGCCAAGTTCATCTGTTAATGGAGAGCCGGCAACACACACACCCCCACCACCATTCCCCTCTCCCCCACATCCCCACTCCCTCCTCTACCTCTTCCTCCCTCCTAAAAAACTAGACATCGATTATGTCTGTGCTTTTCCCTTTCTATTCAAGATAAACAAAGTGCTTCAAGTTCAGGGCACACCCTGGGACCCTTGACAAAGCAATCTATCATCCTGTCTGCTAAACCAGTCTGGCCACACCACTGCAGAGGAGACTAATGCTTCCAGTGTACAATTTTCCCTTTGTGCTGCTGCCCTATTACTAGTAACCTCTTTTCTTCCCTACCTTCCCAAGAGCAGATGTGCTTGACCACTTTGCCTAAGCCCATCCTGGCAAAGGCATTTCTTGCTGAAATCAACCTCAAGATTTAAAAAAAATAAAAGTACCCGAGCCGCCGCCACCCCCTCCTCCTCCCATCCCTACATCCACCAAAGAAATCCAATGCAGACCTTGATTTTCTCATCCCCACTGAAGACTTCTTTTTAAGGAGTGAGTTTGGATTTAAATCATATCCACTAATTCATTCTGACTTGCAATTAAATGCAAATACACTTTTATAGCCAGCATGGAGTGTATTAATTTTAACAGCAAATGACAAAATAAGAATACAGTCCCTCCAATACCAATAATGAATCACACCATAAATCATGATAGTGGTCACATTCATTAAAGCTTGTAAAGCGCTTTGAGATCTGCAAGGGCAACATGCCATCAACCTATGAAGCAGCATCAGCCCACCCAGATCTTGCTGTCATCATCCAAGTGCCCCAGACCCTGGTCAGAGGGCACAGCCAGCTCCCTGAACACACCAGGAACACCCAGCCAGCTCCCCAGTCACACCAGGCACACCCCACCGAGAGCCAGGGACCCAGATCCACTCCCTGTCTCTCCTGTCAGCATCCCAGGAAGGATGTTGTTTCCCAGGTGAGCAGCAATGGTAGGATTCACAGCCCAGTACTGAGGCTGATTCTCAGGGTGACTTAGGTCAAGGAAAGGGCCAGGCTGGGTGCTCTGAAAAACAAGGCAGTTACAGAAATTAATAGGAAACCACAAATGGCTATTTAAGGTGCACTTCCTAACAGCTAGCATAGCTTTTCCCTAATACTCCCAGCTGCAGACTGCTCTTACCCCTTTCCCCAGGTCTACACATTAGGCACTCCATTTGCTCATCAGCACT